>NC_061107.1:52207489-52209989 GCF_015104395.2 Macrobrachium nipponense | reverse complement strand
TCCATTTTGGCTTCCATGCATCCTTAAAGTTCTTTGTCTTCATAAATTGCTTTTGCCTCTCTTTCTCTGTTGACACGCACACAGACACGCGCGGGGAATCTTTCAGAAATAGCTACTTACTGTGCAAACATGGCGGTTGCAAAGTCAGTGACAGAGCACAGAGGTGTTCGTTCACACGCAACCACAGGGTAGGAAGTGTGATTTATTTTGGGGAAGCAGCAGCAAATTTGCCCGAATTTCAGAAACCCCCACTTTTTTTTTTTTTTTTTTTTTTCGAACTGCCATACATCTGAGTCATAAACACCAAACAACCGTTAAATTATGTGCAGTAGGTACGAATTAAAAAAAAGTTTAGTAAAATCACGTGGCTACTACTCTATTCTTCATGAAGTGTGTTCGTGACTGCATCTTGTGTGTGCTTTATGAGCACCAAAACTCTCAAATACTATAAATTGCAGGGACGACTTTTAAACTCTCACGTAACTTATGAAGGAGCATCGTATCAACAGTTTATTTTTACATTATTTTTCATGATACATGTCATGATTAACAGAATCAACTACATGTAGAAAAGGTTTATTTAAAAGTACAAATTCAAATTTGTATTGCGCTGGTACAGGTTGTAGCGTATTTGGGGATAGATAAATAAAAAGAACATTTTTTCTCTTCACTTTCGTGTGCCAGATACATCCCCAATAGTGTAGATGTCTACCCTGTTGCATGACCGCTTTCAAATGCAGAAAAGTCCTAGTGCTTAGAGCCTATCTTGGCCCATAGTAGATGTAAGGTAGGTTTTGAGTCTTCTCAAGCATGAGAATGGCCTCTCTCCTGCACAAGATGTTGCAGGTATAGTTGTTACCAGGGATTTTGCCACCTCACCGAAGTGTGGCAAAGTTTCACACAGTGAATTTGACTGGAGATCGTTTACCGCTGCATTAGCAGTTTTCAACTCCACGCCTTCAAGGTTGTGAAAAGCTGCAGTTTCAATCATTAGGATGTCTTGATCCAGTGGCGGACTGGGTCCAAAAATTGTGATTGCCAGGTGCCGAAAGGAGAGGGGGCCGGTGCCCCTCCAACTCAGTCTCTATACTGTAATAGAGTTTACATGACAAACATATAAAATATTTGAAAATGCATACGTGGAAACACACAAGAAATTCCTAAGGCTTGTCACTCGGACCACTGTCTCTAAATGATGACTCCACATTCTAAGAAATGGCACAGCATATCACATTACAACCATATTTAAAATAAATTATTAGTCATAGCCCTCTTTTATGTAACACAACTGCCAGGGGTGTTAGGAAATGTGTATTCCTGCTTCCTAATCTCTCTCTTTCTCTCTCTCTCTCTCCCACTTCAGTGAGGACTCTGTCTACAGCTTCATAGCATACAATCCTGGCCCTCTGTTAGTCTTTAAAGGAGCTAGGTTCTTTAGGAGTCTCTCCCGAGAGAGCTTGCACCATCTTGGATGGTTTCCTTTGGCGTTTTGTAGCTTCCACCTCCTCAAGGTCAGGGGCCATTTCAGTGGTGTTTGTAGCAGTTTTTTTTCAGATAAGAGAAAACATATCCCTATCCTTGCACTTAATGAGGGTTTCCAATGTTGCATAATTATTCTAAAGTATATGCTAAATTGTTAATCATAATACATGTGCAATTATTTATTACGAAGTTAACTTTCAAATGCAAGGTTATCATAATTTTGATTCTTATTCTTGTTATTTTTTCTTTTTTTGATTATAGAATTTTTTCTTCCCCAAATGCCCATTTTAGCAGATTCATGAATCTTGGGGGTGGGGGGCAAATCACGTGGTTTTGTTAACCGCTGCGGCATCTGCGCCGTCTGAGTTTCCCTTGCAGCCGCGCAATTCGAGATACAGGTGTTTTCTAGTGTCTTTTCATGTGACTGCGCCGATTTGCCTGTGCCACCTGTCAAAATGGAGACTAGGTGCTTTGATACCGACATTTCCTTTAATGAAGTTGTAAAAAGTCCATCTCTATTGGCCATGAGGTCAAAAGATCATAAGGACAAAATTGTAAAGAAAAAGTGTCAGGAGGAAAAAAGTCGTAGTTAAGTTCTCTACACTTGCAATGGAATTTCTAATTTTATACTCTTCACATTATATCAGTTTATCTTGATGTCCAATTCTACCTTCATGATTGAAATATACTGCATATTGATCTCTTGAAGAGGGAGCAACATGCTCCCTCTTGGTACATTTCCTTTCGACAATTTTATCAGTGGTCCTTGAAATCACTTGTCTACGGACCTATAAGCATCTCGTGCCCTGACAAAATAATGCAAAATGCCACAAGCTTGTATCATATTTTCAACAAAAAGCATATTAACATTGATAGGTCTGTGGAATATATGCCATTTATATATATTATATATATATATAATATGGTATATATATATATAAATATATATATATATATATATATTATATATATGTAAATAAATTCTTCTGTTAAAACAAGTATAAAGGGCCCATTAAAA
>NC_061107.1:52142489-52202489 GCF_015104395.2 Macrobrachium nipponense | reverse complement strand
CCTACTTCAGATGAAGAATTACTTTATGCCCAAATTAAGAAACATATGTCTAAATGTCCCACTGTAGATAGTACATTTTTTTAATGGGACAGGCCTGAGAAATAGGATGCAAAGAGACACAGAATTTTCTTATCCCTGTTTGTGTGCAAAAATTGAATATATATAAAATCTATGTATGTATAATATATACATATATATTATATATATGAGTTATACATATGTGTGGATGTATGCATTCAAAATTACATACAGGTGAGTACATTGCGTTAACTATCATCCTTAGTCAGTGTAAGAAAATCATCAAATCATTTTATTGTTATTCTGAAATAAATGAAGAATCTGAGCTCACATTCTCTCAGTTTTGGATACAGTCTTTTGAACACAACGGAATGAATCGCGCTAGTAACCGCCACAATGTGTACCGTCACCATTTTCTTCATCCGCGCGGTTTTCACCTCTTGTGTACAGGGCCTAAGAGGAGTGAACGCATAAAAACAAAGAGAGAGAGAGAGAGAGAGAGAGAGAGAGAGAGAGAGAGAGAGAGAGAAGTAAGCGATTACGAACTGAGACTATGAAAACGGATGAAAGTATGTGGGGGGAGCAGGGGCATTTCTAGCTTTGTGGTGCCCTAGACAAGATGCTGTTTGGGGGGCCCAAGATAGATAGGTAGGCAGGTACTTCATTTATCCCCGAGGGGTTTGTCAAACTGTGATGAAGCGATTCCTGGCCCTTTAGATGGTCTGTTAAGGTGCAAGAAACTATTGCACTTCACATTTATTTATTTCACATCTATTTCAAAGTGCAAAGATAATAAAAAACAACACTTAAAATAATGCCTAATTAACATCACAGTCACACACCAGAAAAACAACTAATAATTCACATTATTCACAGTAACAACGTATTTTCCTTAAAATGTCTGTTTCCTGGCGTTTTTACTTGCAAAGTCAATGAGGTTCTCATATGACACCTGCTTGTCCACCTCATGGTTAATGATGATTATTGCAAGACCAGTGAGTTGATCCTGTCCCATGGAAGACCTTAGATATGTCTTGATGAGCTTCAGCTCTGAGAAGCTCCTCTCTGCTGAGGGCAACCCACAGATTGGGATACAGTTCCTCCAAATATTTTTTGTGGATAAAGGTGAGGACCTCAAGAGCAGTCATGTCATCTGAGGGTAAGCTTGGCAAGTTTTTGACTTCCACAGCCAGTTCCTTTCCATCAGTGTCACTTTCATTTCCAGTGCTTAATGTCATGGTTGCTCAATGCCTAATCATCCAGTGTTTGGAAACTGAGCAGCACTCCAAATCTGTCTCTCACTTCACCAAGTGTTTCAAAAATGGCTGTGTCAACAACATTAAAGAATGTTGCTTTTACCCTCTTCATGGCATCTGCAATGGGTTCATGTGGAGCTTTATAAGCAAAGTGCTTTTTTGCGCTCCTTAATCTTTTCTCTTTGAGTACAGCCTCTACTACATTCATTTACTCACACATGTCTTTAGCAGAGGCCTGAGCTGAAGCAAAGCCAGTTCTTCTGTATTAGAGATGTTTTGATGCTGAAAAAATGCTGTACAGTTTCTGTACATTGCCGAAATAGCTGATGGCATCTGTTGAAGCTGTTGCTGCATCAGATACCACCAAGTTTAGGGAATGCGGCCCACATGGAACATAAAGTGCACGAGGGTTCTTCTCAAGAAGTCTGGCTGGAACTCCTTTGTTTCTCCCATTCATGTTGGCACCATTATCATATGATTGTCCTCTGCAATAATCAAAGGGAATATTCAGCTCCATCAGTTTCTTCAGAATCAATTATGACAAACCAAAACCTGTTCTTTCAGAAGCTACAAGAAATCCCATAAAATGTTCCTTGATTTCTGGTGTTTTCTCCATTTTAACAGTCCTTATGATGACTGACATCTGCTCTTGGTGATTTACATCAGGAGTACAGTTCAAAATAACTGAATAATATTTGGACTGTTTAATCTCAGTCACCACTGTGTCCATTATTTTCCCACCGATTTAGGCATAAGTTGATTTTGGATACTATTTCCGAGATAGCTAGAATAACTGAACTGGCCACTCTCAATACGCTCAATGTGCTGCTTTATGACAGGATCAAATTTAGCAAGCAAAGGGAAATTTCAACTTTTCATCAGAGGCCCCCGGGTAGCTTGGGAAATTTAAATTTTCCAAGCTACCCCCGGGGGCCCTGGTGGCTTGGAGGCCCTAGGCAATCGCCTAGTCCGCCTATAACTAGAAACGGCCCTGGGAGGGAGACAGTAGGAGGACCACGTAGGTGGAGAGCTCCCCAGACCTTCCTGCTTTCATGGCTGCATTGCCACGACTGGTTCTCACCTACATCTTTATTCATTCTTCATACCACTTTCACTTTCGAAGAATGTCGTTATTTTCCTCCGCTTTTCTTGGTCACGAATTTGGCTTGCAGAATACATAGGAGAGAGAGAGAGAGAGAGAGAAGAGAGAGAGAGAGAGAGAAGAGTGCTTGTAGAATTCCATGATAGGTCACAGGGATAATGGGAGTAAATGCGAATAGAGCAAGGTAGGAGGAACGGAATAAACACATGAAGTGTTAGAATGAAGAAATGATAGGTATACTGAAGTAAGAAGGGAGACTGGGGATAGTGGCAAAGAAAAAGAAGGGCAGAGATAACAAATAGCTATAGAGTATAATGGGAGGAAGACAATCAAGAAGGATGAATGCAGAGCAAAAGGTTGATAAATAAAGGAATCTCAGAATAAAAGAAGCTGAAAGACTGGACACGGGATTCATCCACGATCCAGCTGTCAGAGTATGAACGTGGGAGGATTGCGTTCGCGGCTGAGAGATTCATGGGCTGTGGCTGAGAGTTTCATACGGAAAATTCGATTGCGCCGAAGAAACTCCCGAGCAATTTTACCTTTTTTTTTTTCCTTTTTTTTAATATCAGGTTTCAGAACTTCGATCGAAATTTATTCCTAAAACTGTCGCTCTGTGATAGTTTGTTAGATCAATTTCTTTACTTGGGAGGAAAACGACCAAAGATTAAAAAGGAAGCTGCCGAGGTGGAATGAGTTCATGGGCCGCTAGGCGGCTAGAGCAATGCATGGCATAGGTTAACGTGTCATGCATGATCATGACGGAACCCCATGACACATGGCTGGATGAGTGTTGTCTGGAGAGACGGTCGGTGTCGCTATCTGCACCAACTAACATACATTGTCATATTCCGTTTGCTAGCTTACTAATTAGGACATCTTTTGAAAATGGTCTTCTCTCTTTGTGAACAGTGACTTGAGTATCGTTAATGAAATATGTTATACAATTGCATGATTCGAAAATCTGGAATTCATGACGGATTAGTTGAATCACAGAACACACCACAGAATGCCCTTATAATAACACAACTGGTAAGTGGCAACTCCAACGGCACGGGTCACCCCTAGTTTCATGGGACACACGCTGCACCTTTAGTGGCCGTTAGTTCACAGAGTACAACAAGTTTTATTGTTTACCAAATTCTCATCTATTCGTTGGCTTCAAAATTGTACATTTGTTGCATTAGGTTACATATTATCGCGACCATTAACAGGACAAAATTGTACCAGGTGGTGACGTGTTGCAACCCACCTTTGCTGGACTTGCATCATCATAGTGTCTCTCACTCCACCATCGTGCCCAGTGTCACTTGGGTAGCGTACGAATCAAGTCTGTTCTGTGAGCAGCTGGACCGGTTACTTTTCTTTACTATTATTCTGAATGGCTTGTGAAAAAAAAGTGATGTGCATTGAAAAGTATCTCAAAATATGAACAGTCGGATGCATCATGGTCATAGCGACTATAAAGTGGGACGTGAAGATTTGCTGTAGAAAATCCTTGATTCATTTTGCTTGCCTCTCATACCTGATTTTATGTATATATGTAATGTGCGGTGTGACAAGCATATTAATTTGGAGATATGTATTGCAACCGTGTTGAAAGGTGCGGAGTTGTCACTCAAGACACTTCATACCCGGGGTTTTCAGTAACTTGTGAAGGAAACTTATGAAGAATTACAATAGGATAATAATGACATTTAATGCAGTGATTGATGATATGAAAATTAAGTCAAATTATGAGTAGGTATAATGAAAATGGGAACTACTCATGTAAGTAGTTGTTAGCTGTCGCTGATATTTTAGGCTTAGGCCTACCCCGGTTGAATTGTGCTCATCTAGATTATCAGCTACTTCTATTTACTCATTTTTTCGTTACCAAAAGTAGCGTGATGAATAATGTGTTTTTAACCAAAGTGCAAACCATGAATTATTTTGCAATTCCTTTCTCGTTTATGTCTAGCCCACGTAATGTGAGTGTGTTTCACGTACATGCCGTGACTAGTGAATAGTTCAGCTCCTCTACAGACAAGGTGATAGAGACTCGAGAGGTGGATGTAGGACGAATGAGAATCGAGCAAAACCCCGACATGTGGATAGAGCTGGCTTTATGCCAGCACGGTCTCTTGGTAGCTCAATCAACAACACCAAACTGTCAGGTTGTTTTGCTGAGGTGTACTACTCATGTGATTGCTGTACTGGTTCATCGAGAGGATGCAGCGGCATAAAATATGAATAATTTTTTGAACAAAAATCAGTTTGAATTCGGAGAGAGAGAGAGAGAGAGAGAGCCTAACCTGGTTGTTGAGGTTGAGACCGTAATGTGGTTCTTTGCATATTTTATAAGTTATATAATCACATTTCATAAATTTATCGCAAAATAATTAGCATGCATTCCATTCATTTTGGAAGCCTGGTTTCAAGGTAGCATTGGATAACTGCGTGTTTGGTCAGGATTTTTTTTATTGGAGAGCTGTTGTGCGCTGCACGCGTGGGTCATTTGTTATTGTGTATGTACTTTTACAAATGTGTACATTAAATGATCTAGTGCCGAGTGTCTACGCCTCTACGGTATTGCTTGTTTGTGATATAGTAGATATGTACTACAATCCAAATTGGTAGGAACTTTTAATTTTGCTGAAGTTATCAATAATATTGCTTTAATATAATTATGTTTAGACCTTGATATCTTAATTGCAAAGCAAGAACTAGAAATGGATGATAAAAGCACTAGGCTATTTAATGAATCTGATTAATAATCATATAATATAATAAACGAATGACCTTTAGTCATTCATATCAAAACATGAGCCGTTAACGAATGAAATACATTTAACTTTAAACTTGAAAGACTCCAACGTGACTCGATTTGCAGACCGTTGCTTATTAAGTCACGCCTTCAGATAAACTAAACTGTTAGATTAATTTGTTTTTCTCAGGGGACGGACAGAAACTATTTACTTTTCGACCAACAATGGGAATTGTTGGAACTCGTAAAATGTGTTCAGTGCTGAGGAAATATTTGGGACATTAAAAAAAGGTAGAAAAGAAGAGGGGGTGTGGTGAGATGAATCTTCGAATTCGAACAGCAGTTCGAACTTATTCGAATCCTCCTATCTAACCCAGCTGGGAGGGAGGGAAGAAGGAGAGGAGGACGGTGCCCGAGCCCGACCCGCATCAGCGAGACTGGTAACACGAGTTTGCGAGACTGAGTGAGTGTGAGTCTGGGACCAGACTTTGGTCTGAGTGGAGAGTCGATTCTGTTGCCCACGGAGCAAGTATAATTAAGTTTGTGCTCGAGGGTCCTTTCGGAAACGTTTTTCACGTAGAAGCGAAACACCTGGAATTCTGATAGTCGAGAAGTGTTATAGGGAAATGTTTCCATGTTGACATCCGTAGTTGGACATGTTTTAATGTTGTGGGAACTGGGCGTTTTAGAATAAACTCTGAAAAATTTTGGATTTTGCCAGTGATTGATACGGGACGAATGTGATTATATTTTTAAACAGAAGTTATGATGAGGATTTAATAAGTTGAAAGCCTATATATATCGGCTTACACGGATATATTCTTAACAGCTCTGCGGATATTAGCCGTCAGTGTTACTGCTAGAATGAAGTTGAGGTAAGTGCACATATTTTGTATATTTTCCTTTTCTTACTAATTCTGACTGGGGATATTTAAAAAAATATATATATGCTGGTAAACTTGTAGTATAATGGTTAGTTAGTCTTAGCTATTTTTTTTGTATGTACAGATATTTAGAAAAAAATACAATGCATTGGCATTCATGCACACTGTATGTATAGTAATGTTATATATAATATATATATATATATATATATATATAATATATATATATATAATATTATATATATATACACACACACACACGCACACACGTACACACACACACACACACACACACACACACACACACATATATATATATATATATATATATATATATATATATATTATATATGTATATATATTAGAGGGGGTATAACTGATATAAAAGGATTTTTTGTGCTCTTATTCTGTCAGATTAACTATTGATTATAAAGAGCCATGACGTTAAAAGTTCTAGGCTAAATTACATGGTGAAGGAGTTAGTAGAATAATTCTAAGTTTGAAAATGTTCACCTGTTAAGTTATCTTGAATAACTTTATTTGTACAATAACTAGCAACAGTGAATGAATGAATTTGCTTGATTATTAACATTTATCGAATTAAAATACTTAGCCAGAAATAAGATTAAATCATGTAAAAGACAGCAAATAAAAAAGGATAATAGACAAAGAGTACTAAGATAAAAAAGATAAATTAAGGAAACCTGCACTGAAGTCTGTAGTATTAAAATCAAATAATCACAATATCTCTTAAGGTCTGGATGGACAGAAGAGAAATTAGGTGAATGTAAAAATTTCGCTATTAAAGTGGTAAAAATAAAAAGTGCAACGTTAAAAAGTAGAATATCAGAAATTGACGAGCTTAAGGTAGTATACCAGGCTAAGTACCGACAGCCTATTTTAGTTTGACGGATGAGATTCTTTAAAAAAAACTTGTTTTCCTACAAGAGTATCTAAATATGATAATGCTAAAATTTCTTGATCGTAACCATTGCATCATAAGATTAAACTATTAAAACTGCCTTTATAATAGACTACCAATTACAAGGTTCATTAATGATGCAACTAAATTATTACTGATGGAATCCCCGCGTGACAGCGGTCTCGCCCATTCTAATTGAGCTAAGCTGGTTGCTTATAAAGCGAAAGTAGCATAGAGTGTGTATAACCAAAGTATAGCATGCATGACTGTAGCCTTATGGATCCGAAATGTGTCCGCGCACTTACGTTAAAACTTTACTTTGGAAGTATTTTGCATTCTTACCCAATGTTGAAGGAAACATTTTTGAAGCGAAATTGTTTACGTGCAAAACCGCGAAAAGTTGATCGGTGAGAACCACTCGAAGTTATTTGAAGAAGGACATTTTGTTTAGTGTCTATTGTTTACAATATTCTGTCTCGAGAGCTAAAGTAGAAATGAAAACTGTAGGTGTAAAGTTATATACATATATTTAGAAACATCTATTTAAAAATGCTTATACGAACCTATGGTGTAAAATTGCTTAATTTGTTTGTACGCTTCGTGTTTAATATTTCAATTGTCTTCATCTTTGTCTTCAACTTATAACACTGTACCAATACTGTCGAAACTCGAAAGTAACGCTAAGATAATAGAGGGGCAAGGTGGTAAGTCTTGGCCCAAGGGACGTTACTTACTTAATCCCAGGAGAGAGAGAGAGAGAGAGAGAGAGAGAGAGAGAGAGAGAGATAAGGATTGAACGACGACTTTTTCAGACTTGGAGTTCAGGATGCGCAAACTGTCGTTGTTACACACTGAAAGAAAAAATGTATGGATACGCATTTCGTTTGATTATATATGGATGTTGGTGCAATTTCTTTTTATGTAGTGTACAAATGCACCTACGACGAGGATTGTGGATAAAAAACTGTTGACTTTTCATTTACGCAATTTTCTGAGTTTGTCATTACATATTTCTAGTAATAGTTTTGAAAATTGTGACTGCATTATTATTTGTTTTTAAAATTCAGAATTGGAATACTTTTTTTTTCTTGATATAAAACGACATTATCTCAAGAATTTAAGCACTTTAGGCATAGTTGGTTCAAACTTGTACTGTCATGGTCTTCGTAACGTTGCCTTTTGTAGTCTAGGAAAGCAATTTACTTGCAAAATTGCGTTTCTTTAGATAAAAATTGTCTATGATTATTGGTGCACCATATTTTATGGTAAAATAAGAGAGGGTTTTATCCGTCAGACAAAGGTGTACTTCATTAGGAACAGTGACGAGAGGGCGGACTAGGTTTTTTCTTTAAATACTTCTCGCGATAGAATTAGATTGTAAATGAACAGTTAACAGATACTGAATGCTGTCAATGAGAAACGGATACGAACCTGAAGAAACGAAAACAAAATAGTCATATCGTTTGATTTATTTTTTGCAATTAAGTTGTGGTTCTTGGATGGGAAGCAACTGACCAACACGTAGATGGAATTCGATCTTAATAACGTGCTCCTTTAGCAGTTTTTTTTTTTTTTTTTTTTTTGTGAGCTCATACTCTTTTTTTGCAGAGATGGCCACACGTGCGCGCACACACACACACACACAAACACACACACATGAAGGGTAGCGCAATATCGCGAAATTGCAAAAGATACCCTTAGCGCCCTTAATAAGTACTACTTTGCTTCATATTTGGTTGAAAAGTGGTGCTGATTTCAGTCCCTCGTCACTTATAGAAAAACTGACCTCAGCCAGGATTTGAGCCCTCTCCCTGAAGCTTTATGCAATAGTTAATGGGATAATTTTTGTTGAACAGATACCCATTATGCTATTAATATCCAGTGAAAGGTTTTCCATTGTAGCAGACATAAGAGCTGATAGCTTATGTATACATACACATTATTAATATATAATATATTTCTATATATATATATATAAGTTATATAATATATATACATATATATATAATGTGTGTGTGTGCGCGCGCTCGTGTGCGTGCGTGTGTGTGTGTGCATACAGAAGGATCCACATTAACATAGAACGAAATGTATCTAAAAGTATATACAATCTTACAAATTTCGTCCACCCTTCCGTGGATTTTTCCAGTGGAGGATGGACGAAGCCAATAAGTAATGTATATATTTTAATTAGTACAATTCGTTTTACTAATGATTACTGTGGATCCTTCTATACATAAGTGAGAAGCAAGATAAGGTTTTTTATATATCAAATATTACATGTGTATAAATATGTGTATTTATATGTATATACAATGTAATATATGATGGATAAAAAAATCATATCGCGCTTCCAGTTATGTGTCTTTCTGGCGTATAAGGTTTGTTTCTTTAGGAGACAGGAGACAGATCTTTCTTTCTCTTTTTCTTGTTTTTTGCTGGCATGGGCTAGAGGCTTGTATAATATATACTATATATATATATATATATATATATATATATATATATATATATGTATATATATATATATATATATATACACACACACACACACACACACACACATATATATATATATATATATTATATATATATATATATATATATATATATATATCTATAATGTTTGTGTGAGTGTTTTGACTGTCGTTAATACTCCACTGTGACCACGTAGCCTATGCGTTTTATGCATACATACGTAAAATCAATAAAATGAAGAAAGTGTTAGATTTAGATAGGAGCAGTATTAAGATTCGTGCAATTGGCAGTATAAAGATTTCAGTGTACTCAATAAGAATACATGAACTTCGAGACGCTTCATTAGGAAGTTGAATACAGTAAAATCAAGCCTTAGATTAGCGCAGCATTAAATAATTACCAGCAGCGATTTCGTATCGTACTATGTATTCTCCCCTTTCATCCCCTTACACTGCTATCACAACCACCTCCCCCGTTTATTTGGGGTCGAATATATTATCTCTGCCTACATCTCATGAGCAGCATCCTATCGGGAGCCGAAGTCATAAAGGAACCGTTTCTTTGCTTGAACTCCTTTTAAAGCCTAATACTAATAGGCCTATTTGTCGTCGCATTACTTGGATATAAATCACCTGACCATTTAGGTCTAAGAGGCAGTCTGTCAATGTTGTAGAGTTATTATTATTATTATTATTATTTTATTATTATTATTATTATTATTATTATTATTATTATTATTATTATTATTATTATTATGTTTTGGCTTGCTCGTTTTTAACCATCTACGTTTTTCGTCCTCATTCGAGTTATGGAAGCGTTTTTAGTTTTATAGAACGTACTCGGTATAAAGTGTTTGTATACATACCTGTTTTGAATGACTGTTTACTTACATGGCTTGAAAGATTTGTGTAATGTGTACGTGCGAGAAATCGGTAACCGTTTTTGCCTTCCATGCTTCATGACATAATATAACCTTTCTTTCTTTAAGAGGCATTCGTACCTTCAGACCTGGGGATGAAACAGGTATCAGGATGGCCTTCTCTTTATTCTTAGCACAGCTCCGAAATTTAATCTTCTGTAACAAACTGGCAGATATAGGTGAATTAGGCCTAGCGGTTTATGCAAATGTCTTCCAGTACTCTTTCCATTAATATATTTAAATTGCATAAGATTCATTCTTCGTCTGTAGCGCGTTTTTTCAGTTGATATATTATAGAACCAGTGCACTGAACGAGTCTCATATCTACACTTTCTTATCCTGCCTGTTAGATAGGCTAAGTGCTTCTAAAT
The DNA here is from genome assembly GCF_015104395.2 of Macrobrachium nipponense. Taxonomy (NCBI): domain Eukaryota; kingdom Metazoa; phylum Arthropoda; class Malacostraca; order Decapoda; family Palaemonidae; genus Macrobrachium; species Macrobrachium nipponense. The sequence continues at coordinate 52,191,796 of NC_061107.1, read as the reverse complement.
AAGTCGTTGCCGTGGGTCAGATGCTCTGCTTTAGTTCGCGCAGACTCAGATGGGATTTATTTTCCGGATTATTAATAACTTACTCGTTCTTAGTATCGGTTATTATTTTTATAGTGTTAATATGGGATAGGGTTGTTTAGAAAGAGCAGACATGCCATATCAGCTTTGTCCTATTCTAATGAAGCATTGTTAAGACTCAGTACTGATATTTTAAGTGTTTTTAACAACGTGGTAAAACTTTTGCGTATGATATAACTCCTTTTTCACATTTGCCATTTTTCTTTGTAGGCTATTATATATCTTCTGGGAGTGGGGTTTTGCTCCAGTGAGTTGAGTGGGTTAAAATGAATTCAAATTAGCGCTTGACTGACTGTAGGTGCAGCCAATACAACAAGTATTGCGTGAACGAATACGGAGCTAAGCAGTGTGTTTTTGGAAATAGAGTAGTACAGCAGTTATATATAACACACATGCACACTTTCAGTTGGTTTAAGCCATGGTACTTTTTGGGGAAAATTCCCTTAGGCAAATAACCGCAATTTCACAAATCGATATATATATATATAATATCTATATTATATATATATAATATATTATATATATATATATACATCACATTCATCCATACACACACATATATATGTACGTATTCAATGAATTTTTATCATATCACCGTGATTCATATACATGCTTTAATCTACAAATGTCCTTTAATATCCAATTCGCTCTACCTCGGAATTAATATATTTTCATATATCTTATCCGAAGGAGAATTCTTTAGTTTGTAATTTCGTCCTTTCGTGGATTCGAACCAGCACACAGAAGAAAAATCGGGACTTCGTGAGGTAGAGCGAATTGGATATTAAAGGACATTTGTGGCTTAATGCATTCACACACACACACACACACACACACACACACACACACACACACACACACACACACACACACATATATATAATATATATATTATATATATATATATATATATATATATATATAATGTGTGAGCGTGCGTGTGTGTGTATCAAAAGCATATCTGTATTTTACAGATGTTGCTGTTATTACACACGCGCCCTATCATGCTTATCAAGTCTTTAATCTGCATCGTGAGCTGATTAAGAGTACGAGATGATTCTTGCCTTAGTCAGGTACGGGGAAGAAATATAGAAGAGTTTGGTTCGAGAAATGCTCACAATAAAGACAAAGGCCTTTTTATTAAGAATGTGGATGACAGTCGAATTCAAAAGTAAGTATTGCGTGGAGAACCGCGGAAAGGGAAGGAAAGACTTGTCAGGTCTCTTTCGCTCGACGCCATCTCTGTGAAGTTAGATCGCCAGTGCGAAATTAGCGTCTGGGAAGCAAGTTCGTAGATGTTGCGGGAGGCAGAGATCGTCGGTCTTAGAGGTGAAGAGAGTCCGTGCAAGTGCCAGTCGGAAAGGCGTGTTTGACGACTCAAGTTGCGCTCTGAACATGAGCAGTAGCGCTTGAAGGAGCCAGAGTGCCGGTATTTCGTGAATCATCAAGAAGTTCTGGAAGAGATGGCACTTGGTGTTCCAGTTAAAATCTGTTATGGCTCTGTTGACCTAAGCACTGAACTAGCTACCTCTTAGTTATCGATACTAGTTTTTCTAGAGGCCTATATCTTTGTATTCATGTGCGTTCGGTGGGCTTCATTCATTATTCACGTTATAAAGCTGCATCATCTGTGTATGCTCATCTAGAATATATGAATTCTAGAATGATGCTGAGAAGACCATCATGATTCCCAAGAAGCGGTAATGACGATAATTCTACCCACGCACAATCATTCATCAATATCGCTTCATAATAAGAGGCATTGACCCCGGAACTTCTTGAATGTACGTACGTACATACCTAAGGGAGTTGAGCTGTTGACTTTAACTTGTTGGCTTATGATAATTACGCCACGTGATAAGGTGTTAGGTAGTGCTTTTGGGTGCTATGCTCAATTCTTTTACGACTGGTGTTTATTGCGATTATTATTTAATGAAGGTAGTTTGTGTTGTGAATGTTGAAATATCGAAGTTATTATTATTATTATTATTATTATTATTATTATTATTATTATTATTATTATTATTATTATTATTATTATTTATAAATCTTTACCAAAATATAAATATCTAGTTGAAAATATTGAGGTTTGGCATTTTGTCTAGTATGATATGGAAATTAGCTATAATATAGAAATGAGAAGTTCAACCCTCAAAATCGTGTTCCCTGTGAACATGTTGCTGTCTGGAGATATAAATCTTGTGCTCCATTTTGCCCGAGAGCGTTTCAACGTCTACCATCCAATTCCAAGTCTCTGAAAAGTTTTTCCTTTTTTTTCATAGTATTTTTGGAAGTCAGGGGTAGTTGAGTTTACCTTCAGGGTATGATAATTTAGTCAGCGTTAAGAATACTTTATTCTAGGAAAAATGAAGCTATGTCATTCGGTTATAATGCGTTTGATTATTAGTAATATATTCCAAGAATTTTTATCTGTATATCTTTCGTTGTAGATGCTGCAACATTTGATCGCTTCCTCCCTGTTTGTAGTAATGTTCCTGACGGTTTTGTCTGTTACCAGCAATTTTTTCTTCTTTATCAGTGACGTTCAGTCTTCTTTTTCTCATACTGTCCATGTGTTTGTTTATGATTCAGACTCGCCTATTTCTTCCCCATTCACTTTTTAACCTTCTCCTGTTGATTGCACCCACTCTTATATTGATTGCCTTTTCGGAAGTGGAATCCCGTAACTTAGATTTATTGCCTCTAGAATAGATTCTGCTTATTTCTCAGTCTCCTCTCTCGTTGTCGGTTCGATTGTTAGTGATAAACGTGTAATTGGTCCACGCGTATCCAATAATATGGGTAATCATGTTGCTTGTGACTTATCTTGGAAGGATCACATAATTCATATTGCTAAATCTGGCTTTAAAAATTTAGTGTAAATTCTTCTCTTTCGACATATAAAAGCTTTATTTTTAACTTATTCGTCTCTGTTTGTGAAGTTTTGGTGGATTAGCAGTTGCCTCCTTCTTCCTTCATGGTGGGAACCTTTAGGTCTAAATTGATTCATGCTTAGCTTTTGCCTAGCTCTCTGTTGGACGTACAATCCACGAACGTACTCACGGTCTGCACTAACGGTGTCCATGCTCTCGCATCATTGGGGATATGTGCCATTGGCGTCAGGTGTTACCAGATAGTCACCCATCTCATTAATGACTGAACATAACATTCCGTAATTATCCTGACTTGGAAATCAGTCAGGGCATAAATGATTATGTAAATATATCCGCACTCGGCTTATCGTGCGACAGCTGGCCAGAATCATTCAGCTTGAGGGACTATCGTGATTATATATATAGTTATTAACGTATGAAAATAGGTCGCCATGAAGTTGACGTGCTGCTGATGAGGCTTCTGAGCAGATGCACGAAGCAGTCATGAAAGCTTTCAAGTTTCTATTTTCATTTTTTCTGATTTTTCCGTGAGGGTCTTCTTCTTTAAGGTGCTTCTAGGTGAACATGGCGTCGACGGCTGATGGAGTGTCTTCCCAAGTGGATCATCTGTTAGGGGTTATTTTTATTATCTCGGAGCAATAATAATAAAAAAACACTTACAAGATTTTGGATGTAGATCTTGTCAGAGCGTTTAACTAGATGTGGTCCATGTCAGCTTTGACCATTTAGTATTAACAAATATGTCGAAATCCTATAGAATGCATTTGTCATACTTTGCACGTCCTATAGAGGATTGCCAGAATATGTAATTATGTCGGTTAAGATTTTTGTTTTTCAGAAACAATTGAAGTTTTATACTGGTTTTTATGATGGTATTGTCATCAGCATCACTCTTACTGATAACCATTGATCATAAGCAGCGTTGAAATGTGACTTAAATTTCTATACCACCAACAGTTAATTTACAAAGGCTTTTTTTTTTTTTTTTTTTTTTACAAGGACTCATAAATTCATTTGATCGAATGTCTAAGATGTCTTGTGTGCGACGTAACTTTGCAACGCAGACACCTCTATCCAGCATCGCACTCATTAGGAGATTGGTTAGGCCATTTTATCACCTGAACTATTTATTTGCTATTTAAAGAAGGAGAAATGAATAAGGGTTGTATTTAAATGGTGCGTGGAAACGAGACCAACGTCTTGGAGCTTGCAGGTCCTTCAGCTCCCTTCCCTCCCCCTCCCCCTCCCCCTCCCCCTCCCCCACCTCGAGGCAGTGGTGGAGGTGTTTACAGCCGACAGTTCGATTGGCCCTATGCCTAGATATGGTTACTACGTTAGAAGCGTTTAACTCTGATTACTGAACGTTAGTATCGGACGCCTTTTTTCCTTATAAGAGGCCAGACCTGATTGCCATATTGTCTTTCAAGTAGCTCTTCAACATCCCTCAACACCTCCTAAGAACTAGTTTCCAACCTTTTTTTATTTATTGGCATTTATTTTTTACTTTTTATGTTCCTCCTTGATGTTTATTAGCTCTTGGAAGAGTAATTTGCGACTCTGGGAATCGCTCTAATAGGAAGACTAGATATTTTTCTTATTTTGTTCTCATCAGCTGCGGGACTTGTGAATGGATTTATCTCTTAAGCTTAATTTCGGCATTGGGCTCTCACTTGTTTGAGGAAATGCACGCACGTCACACGCTGCCCAAGAAGTATCACCTAGATGCATCGTTTTGTTTGTAGTTTCATAAGATTATCACCAGGTTTTATATTTGCTTCCGTATGCCTCATTGGTCATATATATACATATATATGTATAATATATATGTATAATTATATATATACATACACACGCACGTATGTATATATATGTTTATATATATATATATTATATATATATATATATATATATATATATATATATAGTATATATAGGAGGAGAGAGAGAGAGAGAGAGAGAGAAGAGAAATCATTTAGGAGTTTTATATTTTTATATATATTGTGAGGGTCTTCTTTTATCTACCAACCTTATATAATTTAATAACGAAGCATTGCAACAGAGATCTAAATAAGTTAGTAGTAAATAGCATTGAGCCTACAGTAAACTTTTACAGAAAATGGGTTTCACACTTATGCGGAAAGCATCATTCGTTATACTACAGGGGCTACAACGCATAGTACATAGACTTATTAACACTAGTAGTGGGAGAGGTCTGCTCTGGAGTTATGCCTACTAATGTTGTTTTTACTAAATTTTATATTGTGTTGGTATATTTTGCTACCATAGCTAAGAGTGATTCTGTGTATTTATTGGCGCACGTGACATGGGCCATAATAATGAACGTTTTCAATTACTATTCCCAGCTGTATGTATAAGTTTTAATTTTTAAAAGATTGATAATATATTTCAAGAACACAATTAAGTGATGAATGTTATTTTGTTGATAATGTCACGTAGGCTAATTAGCATGCTCTCTAGTTTTATTATTAACCAGTATCCAGTATCTTGTTTTTAATTTTTGATATACTGTACATTTTTCATGTTAGTTGAAAATCAAATTTTTGTTTGTTTATAGGCAGGCTACAGTTAATGTAAGCTCGATTTGAGTTTTCTGGTAAAATAAATATGATTTTCAAATCATGATATCATGAAATCATAATGTTCTTATGGTACATTTTTATATAACAAGCTCGCAGTCATAGCAAAACACGTATGTTCAGATTTTTTGGAACAAAGTTATTGCAGACTGATTTGTTTGTTTAACCATTAGACAGAAATAAATAAGCTTAAAAAATCCGGACTTGAAGTTTGTAAGCTTGATTTTCAGTACTGAGTTTAGCAACCGTAGAGTTTTGACATTTTCTTTGCAACACCTACTACATAACATATTTCTTGATTTTCCGGAGAACTTAGTGCGACATTGCTTGTGCTTAAGGTTTTGTTGCATTTGCTGAATGTATTTCACACACTCACACATAATGAGAGAGAGGAGAGAGAGAGAGAGAGAGAGAGAGAGAGAGAGAGAGAGGCTTTACTCCTTATTTGTTTGTCAGCAACCCATCAATATTAATAGGTGTTTGCGGTACAGAACTGTTTGATATCCCTTGTCAGTTGATGGATACAGCCAAAGCCTCATTATGATTGTGATGTAGGTGTCCTACTTCAAAGCTCAACGCTTTCTCCGGGTTAGGCTACACACCTTCCTCTTCATTTCTTTTTTCGGTGTATTTTTCTTTTTCTCTTGGACGGGCCTATATTGCTTAGTAATGGTCCATCACGTGTGCCTTCTCGCAGAAAATATTTAGTGTGATAAATATCTTTTATTTTGACTTGCTTTACATTATTTTACGAAAACAATAAGTTCAGACAAGGAAAGTTTTTAGGTATTTTTGCTTACTAGCTCTATGATTATTTTCATTGCTGGAAAAACTAAGTAAAAGTAATGACTACAGAAGTGAAAGTAAAAATAGTCCATATGTTTTTGTCTCTTTCAACTTTCAGTTAATCGCGCTTCCACTCAATGCTATTACCCTCACTACCTCCCTTAATGAAGTAGGGTACGACGGAATTAGAAACCTACTAGTACTGCATCCTGAGTACACTCGTTTCGCGCGGCATTGGTGTTCAGTGGCAGTGAACACGGCTGATGCCAATCCTCCATTTGCTTTAGAGCTGTCCACGCCCGGTTGCATTCTCATGACTTCAAGTGTCACGTCGCAGCAGAGTTGATCCGCTTGAACCCTTGTTTGTGCATGATTCGATGACGCTTTCGGAAGATTGCTATCGCTTTTGTCTTTAGGACAGGCGGAGTGGAGATGGTTGCCAGTAAATACGGAAGAGGTCTTGAAGAATTTGGTGTTACCAATAAGGTTGCATAGGCTTTGTTAGTATATATTATTTTTTTGTATTCCTTCATACACTGATTGAAAGTTTGCATATATTTGCCAGATGCGTCATCTTGTTATTTGTCTACTTACCAACTGAATTTTTTTTTTTGTACACTTGCCTATCTGCCAGACCTTTGAATTTTATGAAATGCATACAATTATGCGCTTCCTTTCATTAAATGCATGTTTTCTCCCAAGTATTTTACTTGCATAAAGTGTATACATTTCTCTGGCAGCTCTGTATTACTTTCATTAAATGTTTACGTTTATTTAGTCAAGGTGTCTTGAATGCTTATGCATAACTTTCCAGCTTGTGCCTATCACGTTCATTATGCATAAGTGGCTTCACGTAAGCAATGCCTATACATTGTTTTTTTGCATGCAGGCAAGTATATCTTGCATACCTGTATAGGAGGTCATACAGTTGTGCATTCAGGTAGGTATTAAAAATCACGTCACATTTGGTGAATGTTATAACATGTTTTTCATTGATATTTGCATAGATGACAAACGACGATTGCAGAATGTGTAATGACGGTAAATTCTCCACCATTCAGCGCAGTTTAGGAGAGACATAACTGGGCAGTCTCGGGAATGCTATTTTGGTGGCGGGAGTGAATGAATGGGCTGAGAAAATCCGGCTAAACACGAAAGCAATTTCTCATAAGGTGGGTGTTTCTTAGTCTATACATTTTTGACAGGCTAATCTGCACTGGAGCCCATTATTCAAATGTGATCCTAAAGGCTCCAAGCACGTAAGCCAAACTCTTAATAGCTGTATCATTGTTTGACATTAAATATATGCTTAACGGCATTCTGTACAAACACTGGCTCCTTTAGAGACGGCCAAGAATAGGAACAGAGAGAAAGAATGGAAAGTATCTTTTCAGTGGCGCAGTTATGTGCAGAATTGCGCAACTGGTAAGTAGAGGAAGGGCTGTTACTGTTACCCCTCCCTTCGATACAACTTCTTGGCTGTGTGGACGCTGCGATTGCATGTGACATGTGAACCCTTTCATGGTGAGGCTCAAGTTGTTTCTCCTGCAAATGTCTATCCTTTTTGATACACAGATATATGTATGCATATATATATATACTGCACAACTTCCCTATCTCACAGCCGACTAGGGCTCAGACGGTTAATTATAAACTTTAAAAAGTAGAGATTTCTTTATGAATTGATATGTGGATATGCATACACCTACAAGTTGCAATATGTTAGTTTATCTGTATATATATATATATATATATATATATATATATATATATATACATAATATATACATATACATATACATATAATACATACACATACACACATATATATATATGTTTGTGTGTGTGTGTGTGTGAGAGAGAGAGAGAGAGAGAGAGAGAGAGGCGGTTCGGGGACGGGTGGAATTTGCTATGCATCACTCACCACGGTATGAAAATGAAAGGAGGTAACTATGAAATGAAACAGTTGTCTAAAACTAAATGTTCGTGTAGTTACAGGATATTCTGGGGTTCGTATTTAACGAGACAGGAAGAAATTGCGATGAAATAAATAAAGGTCAATCAAGTTCATAAAACAACGTCTATGGTATATGCTGGTAGAAAAGTGTGACATCTGTGGATTTCAAGATTTATGACTACTTTGTACTCATTTTTCCCTCTAGAACCGGTTGCATTCCTTTAAGGGCTCTCGCATGGTCTTCTTTTCCTTATTTATGGTTTTAATGTTATATACTTGTTTATTTATTGATGAAGAGCCTGTTTATTTATTGATGAAAAGCCTGTTTTGTCAGAATATGCCTTTCCTTTGCCAGTATTGCAGACAAATAACTAAACTGTACATAAATTACTTGGGTTTAATTATGATTTAACGCATTCATTAAACAAATCCAACGTATTCTTAAGCCCCATCCACACGGTCGAGCTTTGCCTGACAATCTTTGTTCAATGTGACGTCAGAAGCGGGAAAAGTCAGACCCTTATCTGCTGTTTCTCTGCTTCTGACGTCACATCGAACAGAGTTCATCGAGCAAAGCTCGGCCGGGTGGACGGGCCTTTTTACAGTCTAGGTTGAGAAATATTTCATATATAAGATTTGTAGAAAAGACAGCTAGATGAAAAGTAACTATAACGTGAAGATAATTCGAGTTTTCATTGAAAAGATTGAGCTATGTTAAAGAAACGGTTTCAGATATTGAAAAGATTTCAGTACTGAAGAGATGTAGAGAGAAATCAGAATTAGCAGAGCCAGAGTAAGGTTTAGAAGTGGTGTCTTTGCAGGTCAGAGCTAAGCACAAATCGATCTTTAGATTAACGATGATAAGAATTGCTTAAACTATAGTCCAGGCAAAGAGTTGGGGTTTGATATAATGATGGTTCCGTTAGTGGCCAAAGGATGAAGTCGAACCGCAGAAAGATTCTGGGGAATGAGCAGACTCAAGGGTGGTGATGTAGGACGACATTCATGATGAGCTAAGGATTTGGATGAAAGTCAAGAGAGAAAGCGAGAGATCAGAACGAAGTTAGTTGATATAGGGTTGCAAGAAATCATGGACAAGGTGGAAGAAAGAGGTCAACGATAGAGGGTTGTGGCAGTTGAAGGGATTAGCCCAAAGGTCAGGGAGTTGGACGGAAGCATAGTTTGCGATGTTAGATAGAAATTTAAAGAAAGACACGAAGAAAGGCTTTGTGAATTGGGTGAAAGTCAAGATTTGTTAGACAGGCGAAATTTAGGGGAGAGATGGACGGAGAGGAAAGTAAGAGAGTTAGCATGAGAGGACCAAAATGTACGTGAATGGTAATTGCACTTTGGAGTGTTGCCCTATGAGAGAAGAGCGTTGTATTTAAGGGATTTGAACTGTAATTTGCCTGTAACTGTCAAGACATAATTTGTGTAATTGCAAAATAAATTCCGACTGCAGTTTCTGTACACGGGTAATGTGCTGCCGGAATATGGCGAGACAAACTTTTTATATTATCTTAATAATGTAGTTAAGCTAGTTGGAAATTACCTGTTACGCCTCTGCCTTTTATGCCATTATAGCACATCTGTTGCTTGCATCGCTACTCAACACAAGTGTTTAATCGAGAGTTTATACCCATGAAGTGATAATGATTCTCTCTCTCTCTCTCTCTCTCTCTCTCTCTCTCTCTCTCTCTCTCTCTCTCTCTCTCTCTCTCTGTCATAGCTGAAATGCCATTAGGGTATAGGATGACTCGGTCTCCGGTCGAATTTGTTCCTGATTGACCCTTATCATTCCGGTGCTCTATGACGATCCACTCTTGGGCAAAAGTCCCCTTAATGCGTCCTGACGTCGTCTCCATCGTTAATTAATGCCGTAATCGTTGGGTATAATTGGATTAGACCAAAATCGGCTCGCGGCTTAGATCTCACACGGTTGTTTCCATCTGGGGCTTCTAGTTAAAGTGTCTGGTCGACCCATGAAGGCAGAGTATTGCGCGGTTTGTGTTATGATGTTCTTTCTAATCTAGGTTTAATTGTTTGCAATTTGGGCAGCCCTCGTCATTGAATGGGTCACTCGGATGCCCAAAATAAGGCGTGCATATGAAAGAGGCAGTGCATTCAAAGGAAACGAAATGTGTTGCTAATAAGAAGGTAGTCACCAGCTAGGTAATAACTCTCGTCATTGGAAACGCTTATGGTTTGTTTATGCCAATTAAGGGTCTGTGAGTCGAGCGCTCGCATCCGGTGTGGCGTTTTTGGAGAAGGTTCTTTCTTGCTGACTCACTTCTTTTAGCGCCTGTAGTGAAAAGAAGCTGCTTTCTAGGCCTGTTTACTTCAAGACTTGTCTTTGCTTTGTGTCCAAATGTGAATGAAAAGTGACCTAAGTTTCAACCAAGATTCTTTTGCAATTGCCCTTTGTATGCCAGCTCAGTCATAGAAACGGGCAAAGGAAATGTATTTATCTCAATTTTTTTCTCATGATGACTTTCGTATGTGTGGGTTGTTGGCCTTTGATTTTCATTTCGACCTATCTATTAGTGAGTGTTTATGATTAAGCTAAAGGAATGGAATTCTACTTCTGATACTAAATGTGCATTTTCTCTCTCGCAAGAAAGGTGTATTTCAGCAAAGTGACAATGGAATCTTGTTCACGTTACACACCACACACACACACACACACACACACATATATATATATATATATATATATATATATATATATGAATAACTTGATCACGAAGTATATAAAACGTGATGCTATGTATAAACAAAGGTTTTTTGCCACGAAGGAAAAAATGAAAAAGCGAAATAGCCAAGTACTTTCGGTCCTGTTCGGACCCTTTACTGCCTCAGTAAAGGGTCCGAACAGGACCGAAAGTACTTGGCTATCTCGCTTTTTTCATTTTTTCCTTCGTAGCAAAAAACCTTTATTTATATATATATATATAGTTATATATATATATATATATATATATATATATATATATAGTTATATATATATATATAGTATATATATATATATATATATATATATATATTATATATATATATATATGTATATATATATTATATACGCATACACACACACATACATATGAAATGCTTGTGTCATTTCTGATTTAAAAAAATACAAATCTATCTATCTAACGTTTCCTTTGGGAACTTAAGTTTTTACCGAGATTGTGTCCTTTCTAATAAAAAAATTTAATTTCTTACTAATCAGCAAAAGTGCGATATAGTCATTGTTAATATTTGTAATGCTTAAGAGCTTATTACAGTGCATTGTATATATATATATATATATATATATATATATATATATATATACACATACGTACACATATATTACTCAGCATCATCATACATACTACATACATCCATACATACATACATACATACATACATACATACATACATACATTACACTTTAATAGACTTAACCTATGTAAATATTAACATTGACTTTATCACACTTTCCTGATTAGTAGGAAATGTAGTATTTTTCAATTAGAAAGGACACAATCTCAAGAAAAACGAATGTTCCCAAAGGAAACATTAAATAGATAGCTTTGTATTTTTTAAAATCAGAAACGACACAAGCTTTTCAGAAACACAGGTTCCCGAAATCGCATCAGTAGCCTCGGCCAAAATCATGGAAGAGTGATGGTTACCGATGTGAATGCTGACAGGGGGAATTATTAGCTTCTGAATGTAGTGAGGCTAACCCTAATTAGCCTGTTCCACTTGTAAGTTACACCCGAATGAAGTGAGCCTACTGCTTTATTAAATCTCTCTCTCTCTCTCTCTCTCTCTCTCTCTCTCTCTCTCTCTCTCTCTCTCTCTCTCATCTTTTCGTGATATCAGGTAACCAGGCACCACATTCTTTTCTGTATAGATTTCCATTGTCAAGATTAATGAATTCGTTTTCCTCTCATATCTTTCTTTGTAATTCTTTTTTGATTCTGGTTTCCATGATTACTTAGACATCCCTGCTACGTACGCGATGTTTCTCACTTCCTTTGGGACTTGTTTTTAAATTTCTTCTTGCATTTTGTCAATTTTTTTTTCTTCAGATCTGAGACAATCAAAGGTATCAGGTCTCTTCGTGGTGTCGAACAATGTTTGAAAAATGAAGCTATTTTGGTTGCTGTTGCTCTGTTTGTATGATTTTTATAGTAATCTGCGAAATGGCTTTCAGTTTCGTCAAGTAGGTGAACCTTGTTGCTATTTGGTTATAAATATGTTAAGCTCTAAAACAAAAGTGAAAGTAAACGTAAAATTTCTGGAAATGAAGCAAACGAGACAGAGGTAAATTTGTAAGCATACACAAACATGTGATTAACAAGATATTCTGATCCATCTTTATGTCTATACTAGATTTTTTCTCGCCCGTCAATCATATACATCTTGCGTTTTTCAAACATTTTACCTTTCTTACTCTAGGCACCTTACACAAACGGCCTTTACTCAACAATCCGCTCTTTACTTCAAGAAGTCTGGTCGCTCAAATTATAACTTTTCAGTACTACTACGCTCGTAGTAAGTGGTATATTACTACCATAGAAAGTGCAAATAGCTTGGGCATACTAATTCCAGTGTCCTAAAGCAGAGGAGGGCTTAGTGGAGAGTTGTTAACGCCTTAGTGGGGGTTAATGCTCCCTAAGTGGCAGATGTCAAACGTTCCTCTTACCCTACATCTGTAGGGACCCTGGACTGACGGCAGCATGTTGGGAAATTCACCTGATGGCTGTCGGCAAAACGAGAGCTTTGCAGACCCATACTTTGGACTCTCATGATCTCCATTTGGCCTATTTCCTCAAACCACGCCTTTTCAATGTGCTAGTTATATCAGCCTCTTATCCGTCTTTGCATAGTACGTCAGTTAGTTATCTCGTCTTCTCAACCTTCCATTTTTGTCATTCTACCCAAATATTCAAATCATTAACTTCTCCGTCTTCTTTAATTTATACACACTTTTTGTCTATAATAAACCCCTATTGCTCGTCATTTAGGCTACATAGTGTATATTATTTAATTAATTAGTGGCGCCAGTTTTTAGTAGATCGTGATCGTATGCATTATATTCCTATGTATTCATGAGTTCGTCAACCCCAACTTGTGCCGCTTGGTCCATCTGTGTGTAATAAGAAAAAAGCACACACACACGCAAACACACATACACTTCAGTCTACTGTAATTTAAGAAAATGCTTTTGTATCGATGTCAATCATTCCCCACCGGTATGCATCTTCTATCCGCATACATTTGCTGATCTTTTTAGATACGCTAGGCTGAGCTTGCATAAGCATAGTCATTGTGCTCCATATGTGTAGGCGTTTCATATCTCACGAATGTGTATCTCTTGAACACGCACAGCTGCCCACGACTTGGAAGATGATAGGCAGGTATCTCTCAGTTGGACGTTGGTCGAGATTCTGCTCTGCGATACTGTCTATGGGGAAGTAGAAGAGAGAGACACTTTTGATCCCGTTGGTCTCTCAGTGTAAGAATTCTTCATCAATAATAATAAAAAATAGTAATATTAATAATATGAAACTTTTTATGTAGAGACGGGGATGGCTTCCAATGGTGGTAACCTACCCAGTTCGTAGTCTTTTTGAGATAGGCTAAGCTTGCTTGATATTTCATACTCTGACTAAAACGCACAGTCAGCTGACTATCAGCTCTCGAAATCATACTTGTAAGCATCCAGGGAAAGCAATTCGATACAATTGAAGGTTTATTACTAGTGCCGACATTGAAGATGTAACAATGTAGTTGTGAAACATTGGCGTAGGAATTGTATCGAATGCCTTTCCCTAGACTCATACAATATATATATATATATATATATATATATATATATATATATATATATATATATATATATATATATATATATATATATATATATATATATATATATATATATATATATATATATATATATATATATATTTTCTAACCTTGGGGAAAACTGACTACCACAAGTGGTAATGCCAATCTGGCTAAAATTCCTGGGCTGGTTGAACACAGAAGAAAAGGAATGAGCAGAGGGTCTTACTAGAAAGGGGAATTTGAGATAAATTCTTGGATTAACTAAATATCACATATATTTACAATAAGGCAAATCATAAGATGGGGGAACTTACGGCGGATTAATTGAGGCCTGCAGTAACGCAAAATGATGATGAAAAAGTTGATACAGAGGTGCTAGAGATTCCACTTCAAGGGCACCATGAATTAAATGGCAATGGATTGACCACAACAATAACGCACAATTGAAACGAAGGATCCACAATGAGAAAACTCCATCTGCAGTGGAGAATGTGCTGATGGCGCCAAGGGATCCTCAGATATAAAGGTGTTAAATTCATTTATGAACGTAAATAATAATAAAGTCAGGTCTATATGAAAATTCAATTGCGTTTGGAAAATGGAAAAGGTTTAGCAAAAGAAAAAGAATCTTGTGATTGGTAAAATTCAGATTCGTGGCAGCACTTGACCTTATTTCGGAGAGATGAGTCCTCCCTCCCTCCCTCCTAGATGCACTGATGTGTTGTGGGGAATTGCGACTGGAAAAGGTACTGGACTCGAAGTCAGCCACTTGGTTGGGGCAGGCTCAAGGGAGCGGAGTTCAAGGGGCAGTGGGTGTGTTGGAGTGCGTCCTGGATGTCTGGCGAATGCAGGTGGGGCGAGGCCTTTGATGCCTTCTGTTCGACTCATTTTCCCATTTTCCCAGGTATCCTGCTTCCTGTCGTAACCTTGTGGGCCGCTCTGTTGACCGAGTGTTTTATGTCATGACCTCGTGGGTTGTCTGGCACCACGTGGTCATGACATAAAGGGAATGAAAGACTGCCAAAGGAATGATAACAAGAGCTTTATGAAAGAAACAATTTCTCCATGACCGATTGTTAATGACGACAGGGAGAGGAAATGATTTCACTGTAAGGTCTTTTGAAAATGGCGTTCTTGAAAGGAGAGTTGGTTTGGGAAGAGGTATCCCTTTTTGCAATATATATATATATATATATATATATATATATATATATATATATATATATATAATATATATATATTGTGTGTGTGTATGTAAGTATGAATGTTTTCATGTGTGCGTTCATGTTTACATGTGCGAGAAATACGATTCTAAAAAGAAACAGCATTCTAATGGAGGCAGGGACAAAAAGTGAATGAAATGATATTCGTGCAGTAAATGAAACAGACTCTAATAATAATAAAAAAACTGGTGATTATAAAGAATGACTGCTAACTACGAATTAATGAATCGGAGGATACAAAGAGCAAACGTCATAATTTACCGTAAAAAAAAATGCAGGTGGAGGTGTAGCGTGTTACATCTTCCTTAATTATATGTAATTAAGCTTATTAAGTAGGCAGTTTAAAATAACACAACATGAGGGGGGTGTTTTGTGTGAAGCGGATATTTTACTGAAAGTAAATCCGAATTTATTCCTTATGAATACATTTCAGACCAAGAAACTTGCATTGGAATAATACTTGTGCGATAATGTCATTATTAATATCACCAATAAGAGGAATGAAGTTGGTCTTGTAAAAGTATTAACTAGCATCATCATCATCATCATATCTTATCGCACCATTGTTCTACCCATTGAAGTGCTGTGTCGTTTGCAGTTCTTAGATCTATGTCTGAACAAGTGGGCCTTAGTGGGCAGCTAGGCAAGATGCGATTCATATTTTGGATTGGTTCCCCGCAGGGGCATTCAGCACCATTTGTGTAACCCCATCTCTGGAGGTTATCCCCTGTCCCACCAACTTTTGTTCTTCCTCTATTCAGGGTGACCCATTTCCTTCTGGTGAGGGAGAATCCACAGGGCAAGTCTTCACTAGGGTCAGGGAGGGCATTATTAGAAGTCTAACTGTCGCTCTCTCTCCATTTCTGCAGTCTGTATTTTGATAGGTCTGGGGTCTCTAGTTCTTTCATTGTCAAGAACCTCTTACGTGCTTTCAGACATCTTCTTGTTTCATGATTGTTGTAGAGTAGGTGCTTGGGATCATTTGGTTGTTTGGTCTTTTCCTTTCTAGTCATGGCATCTCAATGGATGTTAGGTGGTGCGATGCTGGCTAATCTATGCAAAGTTGGCAGGGGTGTTGCACTCAGTGAGCCAGTGATTAGTCGGCAGGCTTTATGTAGCTCGATATCCACTCTTTTGGCGTGGTTCGATCTTTCCCACACAGGAGCACAATATTCTGCAGTGGTGTAACATAGTGCTAGGGCGGTTTGCTTTAAAGTTTTTGCATCTGCTCCCCACTTGGTGAATGCAATTTTGCTTAGGAGGTTATTTCTGGTGGCCACTTTTTTCTTTAGCTTGTTGACATGCTCCTTGAAAGTCAGTGTTCCATCAAGAGTGACGCCAAGATAGACTGGACCCGGATGGTTTTCCAGTTCCTTGTTTTCCCATTTTATTTTCAGTTGGAATAAGCATACCTGGGTTTTCATGGGGTTTGCTTTGAGGTGCCATTTTTTTTTATAGTAGTCTGAGATAGATGATAACGCCCTCGTCAGTCTTTCTTCGATGGTTTTAAAGGACCGTGACTAAGTTGCAATGCAGAGATCGTCGGCATATATAAACCTCAGGATGTCCTGGAGTTGTGGTAGGTCATTTATGTAGATGTCGAATAATAATGGGGCTATTACAGAACCCTGTTGGAGACCATTTGTCTGCTTCCTCCACCTAATTTTCCTGCCGTCCATTTCTACATAGAAAGATCTGTTTTCTAAGGGTAATCCAATGATGCACACAATGGTGGGGTTTTGAGTCATTTGGGCTACCTTGAAGAGAAGAGCTCTGTGGTTGACTGTATAATTTGTTTGTTCTCGATTCCATCCTCTATGGATTGTGTTAGGTTCAAGACCTGACTGCAGCATGATCGTCCTGGTCGAAAGCCTGCTTGATAATGATGAACGCTAGTATTACATTTCACGTCTACTGAAAGTAGAGAGATAACATAGTATTATAGTTTTCTCATTGAGAATAAAGAAACTGTTGGGCAGATGCACTAGAACTCGACTCTAGGTTATTGAAAAAAGTTTTTATTTTTTTAGTGGCTGGAGTTTAGTGCATTTATTTTATTTCATCATCTGTATCATTCGCCAATATATGGAGCCGTGCAGCGACACGAGGAAATTAATAGAAATAAGTATATGAACAATAAGAATGCATCTCTACACAGATTCCGGAATTTTATTTTGAAAATTGAAAATGTAGGAAATCGTTATGTCCCTTCCCACGGGAATGTCCGCTCTAGAACAAGAAATGTGTTGGTTCTTTGTGTTCGTTTTGGGCAAAATTAGAGTGAAGGAAATGTTCCTGTTATTTGCTTGGAATTGCGGTGCATAAAAATGAGTGTTGTGAAACCTTAGCTTCGTAAACTTTTCAATTAATCTGGTCTTCAGACTTTTCAGTTGTTTTAGAAAAGCAACGAATTTCGTTCCATTTACTTGTTTTTTTTTTTTCTTTTTTAGATATTTTGTGTTACGTTTTTCGAAGCGATTTTTTCTTTTTATTTGATGGTCTTTTCAAAATCTAAATGTTGTCAGTTGATATTTTTTATGAATACAAATAGTTTAAAGCTTCATTATTGTCACCAGAACCAGAGATGGATAGTGTTGTTATCAAATTTACCTGAGTTTATTTTTGTTGGTGAAGCCTCTCAGATGTTAAAACTCCTTCATATTATGAAAGAGAATAGTATTAATTTATATTAAGTTTTTAATAATTGCTTAATCATCGATTCTACTTTTCTATGTCTTTCTTTGAAAATAATCAGCCTTTGATTTACAGTTTACCAACAACAGAAAGTACTCGTGTAGATTATGGTCGCTTTGAGGTCTGGGTGAATGCTGTTCAAGTTCTTTCAAGTTTAATTCGGCGTTTTAATGAGAGAGAGAGAGAGAGAGAGAGAGAGAGAGAGAGAGAGAGGAGAGAGAGAGAGAGAGAGAGAGAGAGAGAGAGAGAGAGAGAATAGGTGGGGAAGGGGAGCTAGGTTAAAAAGTTTATAATGTTAATAGTAATTTTCACGTTTATGTTTCATTTTGTTATTCAAACCATGTAAACTTTCACATCGAACAAGCCTGAGGCAATTAAGTTGCAGAGCAGACTTTTACAGAATGCAATGCACAATCATATGAAGGAAGGGCCAACATACAGAGCGAAATCTATTGTCATTCATCAGCTGCGGTCAGTTGTCAAGTCGACAAGAAATCTTGCACAACCACCTTCATGCCATGCTTTGGGTAGCAATGAACAAATATAGTTAATAAATCTACGATACAGTCTTGTATTTGTATGATTTCAACGTTGAAAGGGAGCTTCTCTTTCGCTCGAGCAGCAAGAACCGTAAGTGTCACAAAACAGTATTTCTTTTAGTATCAGCATCTTGCTCAATTTCGGATTCGGTTGCCCATCATTGCATCGAGAGTGTTTACCAAAGGCAAAGTAGAAATTGTTCACTCCTGATTTAGGGGTCTAATGCTTTGACTTCAAAGACTCATGGCTCTCACTTTTTTTCTTTTTAAGCGTTATTGCTTTATTATTTTTTTGGTCATGTTTCCCCGGACGAAAAAGAAAGAATCGATGATTAATAGAATAAGGTGAAGATGACCAAATGGAGAATTAGAATATAAGAAAGAAAGGCGACGATTGCGGGGGAGAAAAGGACTGCAAAAAATGAAAAGAATATTTTGATCACTGGTGAACAAAAAGATATGATTATCATTACACGAGAGAGAAATTTCATGACCGTGATATAGATTTAGGATTAATGGTGTTATTAGGCGAACCGTTAAAGGTAGGTAATAGATAAAGCTGTATTGAACTTAATATTGCAGTTAACTCACAGTGGAAGTACTAGATGTTTACCATTCGATTATTTCATGAGGCATTTTTTTCTGCGGTATTATTATTATTATAATTTCCTTGTTCTGTTGATTCTGATGAAACTTGGCAGGATGGTACCTCAGTGGTTGATCATGTTCCTGACGAAGAAATGTTATTCAGGGTCTCAAATTAAAGTAAGTGCGAAAATATTAATCATTTTTCATCTAGATCTTTAAGTCTCTTGTTTTCAGTTTTTATCAGTACGCTTCATAATTAAGTTCTGAGGGTGAAATGAGGCCTTTTCACGGTAGGACAGTTACCCACTCCCACCCTAGTTTGCTGAAGAACCTTGATCAAGAACTTTAAAAGCTGATTTGGACAGTCACTCCCTTATTTATTGCTACTATTTCATAAATACAAATGATTAAGTATAATCGGTGGCTAAAAGTAAGCATTTATTTCCTGTCATGTTTTCATTCAAGGGCAGTTACATGCAAAATCTGTGTAGAGAGTTGCAATCTAGTTAATATTTTGGGTGAGGAGGCTGACAAGGACAAGATCAGATCCTAACCTCAGAGAAAAGGAAAAAAATAGAGAACAAAATTTCTCCATGTGTGATCCAGCGTGCTTGCTTGCTTGCTTGTTACTGCAGTTGATTCTTTTTTTAGTCTTTGTGAAGACAGCTTTGCAATAAGCTAGGGTGAAAGGTTAGCTATAGTAAGGAAAGCTGTTCAAATAGTAATAGGGTAAAATCTGATCTACTATTGTTGAATGAAAGGTAGAAAACTCAACGATAAAGAACGAGAAATTGCCAAATCACAGCCAGGAAAACAATGGAAAAATAAACATTTCGCAAAGAGAGACACTTTCCTTTAACCAAGCCAAATCTTGGTAAGAAGCAAGGGCAGAGGTCATACCCAGCCAGGAAAGCTCAACGGATAATTGATATAAAAAGGCAAAAGGTATCACCATCACAAATTTTGTTACCTCAGGCGTCGAAAACAAGCCAATGCAGCGCTCGGATTTTCTGTTTTAGGGCATTCCCGAGGTTTTGTTCTCTCTCTCTGGCATTTCAGCTACAACTTTGACACCGTCCTCATTAGTGGTCTAAGACCGTTTCGTATTAACGAGATGATTATTCTACTGTTGTGGTGGAAGCCTTTTGGAATGTACATAAGTACTTTTCTGTTTCTCTCCTCTCTCTCTCTCTCCCCTCTTCTCGTCTCTCTCTCTCTCTCTCTCTCTCTCTCTCTCTCTCTCCACGTCCACATGTACACACACACGCTATATATATATTCTATTAATATAAATATATTAATATATTATATAATTATATATAATATAATAATATATTATTTATAATATATATTTTAAATAATAATAATATATAATAATTTAATATAATAATTATTAATGTCCATATATATAAGGAAACTCACCTCTCCAGATACATCATGTGTTCTATTAAGCAATCTCTTTAAACTTCGTGGTCTCTTTCTGATGAAGAGGACATTGCATGAGTATTCTAAGTCCGTTATCTACTTCATTACTCAACTTGAAACCTCGCTAACGAAATGTATCTTCGACTGAGAATTATTTTCATGTGAAACCTGTTCACGGGTTTAAGTTTCCATATTCACTCTCACCTAATTATCTCGTATATCACACCTCATGGACACTCCGATTCAAGTCTTGGTCAATGTACGAATCATAATCTTTTTCTGGGTCCATGAAAGCCACATAAAACATGTTCATTTTCTCAGAACGCCATGCACAGTGTCAAAACAAACGTTTACTCCACACTCCTTTATTTTAACTCCAACGGGTCTTTCCTCATAAACCCTTCTCTCATAAGCCACTTGAAACAGACACACACACACACATACATGTAAATTTTTCTTGATAATATGACATAAATATTACTATGGCAGTGGAATCTGCTTATACTTCTGTGCTATCCATACTTCCTTGCAATATGCTGCATGCCTCGGCTGTTAGGATTATGGGAGACAGAAGGACAACTCGTAGGTGATTTTGCCACAGTGAAGGAAGTGAGAGCTATAGGTTATTTCAGGAGCACTCTTGCTCAGACAATTGGTTTTGTTGACATTGGCTGCAGTTTTGCAGACAAGCCCCTCTCTATTCTTAGGATTTTGGTTTCGATTAGGGATGCTATCTGTCATGCTCTTTGGTTAATTTAAACGCCTTCAGTCAGGAGTTCAGTGAAACTATTCGAGTTTGACTTTAGTCATTTAAAAGAAGAAATCCTTGATTAAGCCGGATGTGGTGTTTTTCGCCATTATACTGGAGCTGCACGGCCAGGTTAGTAGATTTAAAGCTCATTGCTGATGCAGATAAGGTAGGTTTCTTCTTCTTCACCTTCACCAAGCAGCAGAGCCAAGGCTGTTCATTTCACTGCATTACGATTACGTCGGAATGAGAGCCGGGGGTCGTTTTGATGTCAAATTAGTGAACGATATCTCAAGCACGATGTTCAGAAATGTTCTAACATTGCTCCTGCGGCATTTGCACCTGTTGACCTAATGAGAAGTGTCCGAAGGATATCATTTAGGGAAGCCTCATACTGATTTTTCCCACAGTATTTTCCCGAAGTATGAGTTTTAAATGTTTGATAAACGTCAAGGTACTTCCATTCTATATAGCATGGGACGAATTACTTAAAATTTTAACCTATTTAAGGTTATATTTTTCTTTTTTAACTTTTAATTAGGCTGGTTTCTGTTCACTTGTCCGATCGTAAGGCATCATTTTAATATTTAGCCATTAAAGAAGATTTGGTATTGCATTTTGGGGCCAGATTAATCTACTAGGCTAACTAGAAAGGAAAAACACTTTATTCATTACGGTGGTTGTACGATTTACAAGAAAACTTTCCATCAGGTGAATAGTCTTGCTTATTAGTGTGTGTATATATTTATGTGTTTATATGTGTGTATGTGAGCAAGGGCGTGTGCAGAGCAAGGCGTGTGCACGTTTCAACATTGCTGTGGCTCCAGAGGAAAAACAGCGCAACAGACACAATCGTAGAGTAACCCTTTGCACAGTAAAACTTGTGCAACATTAGCTTTTCTTACACCTCCACAGAAGGCTCAGGCCCGTATTTTGAAACTACCACCTTCCTTGTTCGATGAAGAGCCTACTCGTGAAATCCCTTCGTGTCGCGGTATCTTAAAAACTCAGGGGAAGTGGTAAACAGACTTTCATTCGGATCGGAAGACGGAAGTTATACTTCTACGCCACTTTATGCCTATATATTATTATATATATATATATATATATATATATATATATATATAATATATATACATATATATATATATATATGTATAATATATATATATATAATATATATATATACATATATATATATATATATATATATATATATATATATATATGTATATATATATATATATATATATATATATATATATATGTATATATATATATATGTATATATATATATATATATATATATATATATATATGTGTGTGTGTGTGTGTGTGTGTGTGTGTGTGTGTGTGCGTGTGTGTGTGTGTGTGAACTTTATCACTTACACAATTGTTTTGTGCATTAATACAATTACTACAGCAGAGTCCAGCTGCCTCTACAGTTAAGCCCGCCTACTGATTACGTCACGACCATTCCTTGAAGCTGATTGGTTGGAAATAGTTTAGAAAATTTCATTAATCTGTGGTTCTTTTTATCTTCATTCATTTTGCAATTGTTGTTTTGCCGAACTAAATTGCGTTCTGCCGATTATGATATAAACACCCGACAGCCAGGAACTTGGGTAAGTGAGGTCATCTAAGTACAAAGACAGTCATTTAGAATAATGCAAATAAGACCATGTGCATTGAACTACTGAAAAAATAGACAACTAAATTATTTGGCATGTGTTTTACGTTCCAATACTTACATTAGTTATGCAGTTCTCTTTCAACTTTACAAAAAATATGCGAAGAGGTGATAAAGACTTCCACTACGTTTTTAATAATTTTCACCCTCCGATCGATCACCTTTGTCTTCGCCAGGAAGAACTGCTTTGCGTCAAAGATGTCAGTTTCAAAGTACGGCCCTCAGTATCCCCGTGTCGAACCTCTGTACACCCTCTTCATCATTACTCCTGTTCTGAACACATTTTGAGCTTCAAGAATGTAGTAAGGCCCTACCGTTCCGAAATATACCTTTTTAAAATGATCTATCGAACCCTTTCCAGGCTTTTCTCTCCTTTTCCCAACAGTTTATCTAACTGAATTATACTCGCTTTTCACACAATCTTTCAGTCTTTGCACTTGATAGTACTTTATCAGAATACTCTAATCCACCTTTTACCTACATAAACTTTCTTAGTACTATTTCTACATATCTTCAGTATACCACGCCAGCAGTTGACCACATAACCCACTATAAAAGTCTGCATTGCTGTTATTTACTTAGCTTCTACTATACCTTACACTTTCAAGACCCTACTGATTTCATACGGAATCCTCCAAACTTAGCCAGACAGAATCAGGTTGTTTCTCAAACATATTCTCTTTTACTCTCATTCTTTCCTATTCGTGGACCATACACACTATCACAACAGTATATGAATATATATATATATATATATATATATAAATATATATATATATATATATATAAAATAGTATATGTGTATATATTATATATATATTTCTTAATATTATATATATATATTATATAATAAATTATATATATAGAAGAGAGAGAGAGAGAGGAGAGAGAGAGAGGAGAGAGAGAGATAATTTATGGTACATGGAAAGGTCCATAAGCATTGTGGAGGAGATACTGTAATAATATAACGTTAAGTCTTTAATTTTTGCGCAAGTGAGGTGTTTGCAATTATGATAAAATTACCGTAGTTTTGTTCCTAACAGTGTGCGTACTTATGAAAGATCATAATTATCCTTGGGACATAACAGCGAATCATTTTTAGTGAACCTGTCCGCGTGCACACACACACAACAAAGAGAGAGAGAGAGAGAGAACCCATTTCTTCCCTCCCAAAAAAGGAAAAAAATCCATATAGGCAAGAACCTACCCTCTTTAAGGTAGGAAGTTTCCTTTCACTCCCTCCCCTCTGTGGTGGGGTACAACGCGATATTGTAGAGCAACGGAAGTTAGTTCATTGTTGACGTGCCGAGATGCGAAGTCTTTCTGAGGGAAACTTCGTCGAACGCCGCAAGTAGATCGGGAAGTGTTATTGCTGGTGTCTGTGAATAATGAACTGCATGTTTGGATCACACTTGATTTATTCGGGGCTTTCGACTGAAAAGGTATGTTGAGTTTCCATTTGTCGTTTTACGAGGGTGATTATATATTGTTTATATGAAAAATACGCGCGCTTGCTCATACACACAATATATTTATATATAAACAACAAAGAATTAATTTAGGCCTGTTTCTAGTCACTGGACATTTGGATAATATATATATATATATATATTATATATATATATATATATATATATATATATATATGTGTGTGTGTGTGTGTGTGTGTATGTATTGCTTTTTCTTCCAACCCCGGAATGTATTCTAAAGGAAAACTAGGCAATGATCGATGCTATATTAACTACTGAGTCGCAGATGAACCCCTATGCAGAAAACTTTCACAATAGTTTCTTCATACACCTAATTACACTTACAGCTCACCAGAACGCTTTGAGCCCTCCATACATCACTGTACCATTACACCACTATTTTTAAGGCTCTCTCTCTCTCTCTCTCTCTCTCTCTTCCTGGAAGTTGAGGCCCTTCTTGTCCAATGCCTCTTTCATGTCACCCAACCAGCCTTTATGGGTCTCCCTCTTCTCTGTAGACCAAGTTGCCTTCATTTGACTGAAGGCTCTTGATGAGACGAGCTCGGCCCGGACTGAACGATGGCAAGTTTGAACAAGGGGCCATGTAAATATATTGTGGTGTTCATCCTTATAGTGTTGCTGTGCAATACACATGGACTACTGGAAACAGGCCCCATCTGTGTAATACACAGGAAAGATATCAGGTTACACATAATTTTTATATATATATATATATATATATATATATATATATATATATATATATATATATATATATATATATATATATATATACACACACACACACACACACACACACACACATATATATATATATATATATATATTAATATATATATATATATATATATATCTAAAACAGTGATTCTTATACATACGTCGAGCTCCAAATGCCCTTTAATTTCCAATTCACTCTACCTCGATATTAATATATTTTCATATATGTTAAACGAGAGGAATTATATTGTTGATTTTTAGTTGATATCTACTCTGTCCGCTGGGCGTTGGTTCGAACCCACGAGAGGAAGAAATTATTACTAACTAAAAATTTCCCTCCCGGTTAACATATATGAAAATATATTAATTCTGAGGTAGAGCGAATTGGATATTGAGGAACTTTGTAGCTCGATGTCTATATATATTCTCAAGGATAGTACTTTTGGTACTTTCCCTTTCCCGGTATGTAAGTTATGCCGGAAGCCTCTGTCGTGTGACCGTACCTGTTGGTTAGGTGGTATAGGCTATCCCTCTTTAAAGAGGGGAAAGATGACTCACTGCTTTATTTATTGAAGCACCGAAATCAGCTCTCCAGCGTGTTATAGTTTCTCTCCCTCGCTCCTCTTTCTCTGTCTCTCTCTTTCTCTCTCCAACAGTGAATTTGGATGTTCCCAGCTCTGCCTATTTGTACACGATATTTACAGGGTTGCTTATTTGGTACGTGTCTGTGTTAACATAAACAGACATACACACAAACATAGGTCTAGCTACCGTTTCGTGAATATACTTTTAAGTATAAATATACAAACTTAACTGATTTTGATTTTAATATAATCATTCCACCTCAGACTATTGTAAAAACGAATGAAAAACTTGACCATGTTAGGTATATCATTCTCAAACCTTCTGGTCGTTTTATAAGATACGACAAGATCAATAGAAAGAGTGCAAAATATCATCGTCACTTGTAACGAGACGTTTGCATCATTTCATTTGCAATTATTGGAGGGAGAAGGAACTAAATACACGACTGCGACCCCAGAGAAGTTCTTCTTTTCTTCTTCTTCCTTACGTCGCGTCGTCCAGAGTTTTGTTGTTTCCGAGGAAAGGAAACTTCAGTCGAACCTTCTTTTTGATCTTTCTTAAGATAAGCGATACCCTTTATATTGACTCTCTCTCTCTCTCTCTCTCTCTCTCTCTCTCTCTCTCTCTCGTGTACGTACGTATGTATGTATATGTGTTCGTGTGTTTGTTTGTTTGTGTATGTGTGTTTGTATGCACTTGGAGAAATTCTACACTTCAGTATTTGCCAAATAATTTTCTCCCTACAGTAACAGTATATAATTTGTTTATTTTTCCTTTTACTCAAATAAAGTACTCACACTTCACATATATATTATTATACTACTTGCTTTGCATTTTAGAATACTCTGCGCAGTATTGTATTATTTTAATTAACAAAGATTTTTGAGATCCATATTCGTCATTTTCCTAAATCCGAATTCGACCTCCAGTACATGCCCAAAGGGCAGCTTAGCTTGGACATGAATGCCATGTTTAACAAAAAAAAGCAATGTTTACATCATTACCCAGTGTAAAACGGTACGACGGTTTTCATAAGATAAAAAGAATATCTGGCATTGTTTCTTTCAGCATTTTTTAAAGCCTGTAGTGCTTTCAGATACTAGATAAATGTATTGAGAAAGCTTGATTTGGCAGCGCTGTTTCCCACCTGCCTGGAGGTATTTGCTTTTTACTCTAATTGCGTGATCCCTCTTAATAAAGCGAAGATCATTTCTATGAACTCGTAGTATGCCATCTTGCTTGGTGAGACGTACCCGCGTGAAGTCACAATAATCAACAGATATCACAAGTTTAACATACGACTAGAATTTGAGAAATATCTAGAAGTGTTCGTGAAAGACCTAAATTCCGGTGATCGCTTTAGTTGGGGGTGAAAATTTTAAGGTAATGGAATAAAGGGCCGTCCTTTTCTTAAGTTTTAAGTTTTTTTTTTTTTTTTTTTTATCAAGTTGTGAAATACTATAAATCAGAACAAGATGGCAGTAAGTTCCAACTGCGGGAAGAGGTGGCGTAATTTGTCGTGTTTAGCAGATTCGCAATACGATGAGGTAGCAGGAAGGGAACTGGCCTTTCTCATCTATGAAATCAGCAACAGTCCAACCAAAAAGATACAAAGCATTCATGATATATTAGAAGATATAATCCTTCAAACTGGAACAAATCTAATGAAAACATCTTGAAAATAATTGAAGAAGTTCCAAATAAAATCCAAGTGGTCAAGAGACTCATAAAGAAAATATACATAAACCAACATATTCCGACAAAGAAAACTGAATAAGGTGAATCTTGTGAATATCCTAATTGATGCATTAGAAAAAGAATGCCAAAAGCATGCAAACTGTGTAAGGTTTGTATAGCATAGTCAATCCACAAAACCTAATCAGAAAATGTGCTGCAGCAACATTCCGACCCATCCACGTGTGCTGAGTAATACAAGATTTTGAGAAAAGATACAAGATTTTTTGTTCAACATGTCTATCATGGATAGGACAATGTTATTAAATCAAGATTGAATGTACAAATAGTTGAGGATGAAGAAGAAGAGGAAGAGGAAGGAAGAAGAAGAGAAGAAGAGGAAAACGGAAGAGAAGTAAACAAAAATGAAATGACAGAAAAAAATAAGGAAAACAAAGAACAAGATAAAAGTATGGATGCAGAGATACTCATTGTACTACATATGAGGCAATAAAGCAGCATACCTACGAAGAAATTAAATTACGATATGACAACAGAAAAGCAAAAAATCCCAACCCGAAGAGGCTCTACCCAGATCTATACAATGACGGGAAAGAGAAAAAATGGATTGACAAGAAAGACAAAATCTGCAACCTTTTGAAAAGAGGGAATTGCAGATTTGGAGAAAGATGTTACTACAAACATCCTAAGATATGTCAAAACTATGAAATATATGGTAAATGTGCATACTTAGATGGATATAGGGATGATTGCAGAGATCTGCATCCAAAAATATGTAAAAAACCTAAAAGAAGGAAAAGGATGTAAGTTCGACAAAAATGCAAATATATGCACCCTGTAAGCCATGAATCATAATCAAATAAATAACCAACCAAGTAATAAAATCCAAATAAGAAGAAACAAATAAAGAGAGAAATCAAGAATATCAGGTAAAAGAGAAAAGCAAACCACCAATGAGATATGCAGAGGGTGTCAGCAAAAAACTTTCAAAGCATCAGCTCCGAAATTCTACTCAAGAGATAATAACTGTATTTATTATGCAAGAGGATATTGCAGAAACGGAGAAAATTGCAGATTCAGACACAAAATTAATAATTATGATGAAGGAAGATCAAATATTTATGGAAAAGTTGGATTTTTTAATGTCAGAATTTCTGAAATGAAAAAAAAGAACAACATACCAGAACAGGAAAGAGACATGGGAAAATCCTTATTACTACCAGTATTAAATGAAGGAGAAAAACACGCAAACCATCATAGTGATGAATGCGCAGGGTTTAGTTACGAGTAACTCAAAAAGAAAAATAGAGTATTACTTAGAAGAACTAACCCAAATGAAAAAGAAAATAGATATAATGAATATAAGTGAAACCTGGTATTCCCAAGAGACTGGGAATGATGATCAAATAAAAGGGTTCCAAACTTATAGATCAGATAGAAAAAATAGGAATCAAGGGGGAACCGCAATATATGGGAAAGACAAAAAACAAGGAAAAATATATGAGAAATATAGTAACTCAGAATGTGAACTAATAGCGGTAGAATTTGAATCTGAAAAAATTGATGAACATAGTAATATATAGACCCCCTAATACTAAAGAGTTTGACTTAATAATTGAAAAATTGGATGATATATGTAGAAATCACAAGGACTGGACTATTCTCCTATCTGGTGACTTCAACTTTCCTTTCATAGAATGGAAAGAACGAATAGGAGATTGTGGTTGTACTTATACATATAAAAAAGAGAGTAATAGTAGTGCAGAAGATAAGAGGCAATTTGAAAAGCTATTAGATATGCTACTAGAAATACAAACATTCAACAAATAAATCACCTGCCAACAAGAAAGGAAAATACTTAGCCTAGTATTTGTGAACGAGATGAATTAAATGTTAAAGAAATAATAGTTTATAATGCGAGTATTTCAGACCATAATGTCATAGAATTAACAGTTCATTCCAAAGCAAGTGAAAAATAGAGATAAGCAAGAAATGAAAAGTGGGAAGGATATGGAAAATACAACTTCTACAGTAAAAATAAAATAAAATGGTCATAAATTTAATGAAGAATTAAACAAAGATTGGGATAACATTTTCGTAAGTGATGACATAAGGGTAAATACGGAGATATTATATAAAATATTGGAGAAATAGTGGAAAAATATATACCGAAGAAGAAAAGTAAACATCATTCATGCATACCAAGAGACAGAAGGATCTGTTCCAGACAAAATCAGAAAGTGGAAAAAAAGGTCTTGCAAAAGAAAAAAAGGCATGGAAAGTTATAGAACTAAAAAGTAAGATAGAAAAATGCAGAACAAAAGATTATACAATCAAAAGAAAATGAAAAAACGGGACTTGGAAGAAAAAACCCTATTAAATATCAAGCAAAACCCCAAACTATTATACTCATATGCGAAGAAGATGAATAAAAGAAGAATAGTAAAGAAATAGGCCCTCTGAGAATTGAAGGGAGATTAACGAAATGAAAAAAAGGAAATTTGCAACATACTGGCAGAACGATATAAGAGAGAATTCACATCTAGAATAGATAATGAAGATAATGATATAGAAGTAAGGATGAAAATAGTGAATATTTAGCTGACATAGATATTAATGAAGCTGATATTGTGCAGGCTATTAATGAAATTAAAAATGGAGCTGCTGCAGGGCCTGAAAAAATGGAATTCCTGCTATTTTGTTAAAGAAAGTAGTTCATTCTATCGCAAAGCCACTTGCAATATTATTAAGACAAAGTGTAGATACAGGCAAGATATATGATGAGGCACAAATTAGCATATATTACCCTACTTTCAAAAGTGGATCAAGACTAGAGGCAAGTAATTATAGGCCTGTGAGTCTAACATCACATATTATGAAAGTGTATGAAAGGGTAATGAAGAAAAATATTATGAAACATTTAATAAAAAATAATGTTTAATAAAGGACAACATGGTTTCGTACCCGGAAAAAGTACACAAACCCAACTGTTAGTCCACCGTGAGAACATATTCAAAAATATGAAAAGCGGAAATGAAACAGATGTGGTTTATTTAGACTTTGCAAAAAGCTTTTGATAAAGTAAGACCATAATATATTAGCGAAGAAAATTAGAAAAACACAATATCGTGGGATAAAGTAGGAAAATGGTTAAAAGAATTTTTACACAACCGAAAAAAAACAGATAGTTATTGCAAACGACGAGAAATCGGATGAAGCCAAGGTAATATCCGGTGTGCCGCAAGGTACGGTGTTAGCTGCAATACTGTTTGTTATTATGATTGAAGACATAGACAATAATGTTAAGGATTCGGTAGTGAGTAGTTTCGCAGATGACACAAGAATAAGTAGAGAAATTACTTGTGATGAAGATGGAACGCTCTACAAAGAGACCTTAACAAAGTATATGATTGGGCAGAGGTAAAATAGGATGGTATTTAACTCTGATAAATTTGAATCAATAATTATGGAGACAGAGAAAGAAAGCTATATGCATATAAGGGACCTAATAATGAGACCATCACAATAAGGAAGCAGTTAAAGACCTTGGTGTGATGATGAATAGGAACATGTTATGCAATGATCAAATATCAACTCTGTTGGCAAAATGTAAAGCAAAAATGGGAATGTGGTTGTTACGGATACGGCACTTTCAAAACAAGAAAAGAGCTGAACACATGATTGATTATGCCTTTATAAAACATATGTTCGTAGTCCACTTGAATATTGCAATATGATATGGTACCCACACTATCAAAAGGATATTGCACAAATAGAGAGTGTACAAAGGTCCTTTACAGCTAGAATAGAAGAAGTTAAGGACCTAGACTACTGGGAAAGACTACAATTCTTAAAATTTATATAGTCTAGAAAGGAGAAGAAGAACGCTACATGATAATTCAGGCATGGAAACAGATAGAAGGAATAGCAGAAAATATCATGGAACTAAAAATATCAGAAAGAGCAAGCAGAGGTAGATTAATAGTGCCCAAAACTATACCAGGAAAAATAAGGAAAGCACACAGGACATTAATCCACTACGCACCAGCATCGATAATGCAGCGTCTATTCAATGCGTTGCCAGCTCATCTGAGGAATATATCAGGAGTGAGCGTAGATGTGTTTAAGAATAAGCTCGACAAATATCTAAACTGCATCCCAGACCATCCAAGATTGGAAGATGCAAAATATACCGGAAGATGTACTAGCAACTCTCTGGTATACATTAGAGGTGCCTCACACTGAGGGACCTGGGGCAACCCGAACAAGATGTAAGACCTTCAACCGTCACCAAGGTAGTCTTATGGTCTTCACTACATTTTAGCCTTTTAGTCTGTTTAGTTTTTCCTGTTCCGTCCATTCATTTTAGACTTACGTCCCTTTTTCAATCAGTGGCTTAACTAGCTTTGTTTTTTAAAGTCTACCGAACTGAAGGGCTCTCATTGTTTGTTCATTAGTGGATTGTAGGTATTATCTAGTGGGAGCGAACAGCTAACTACCCTTGTGGATTTCGGGTGTCGATAAAAGACGTTGAAGTCTTTCACGAGAGAGAGAGAGAGAGAGAGAGAGAGAGAGAGAGAGAGAGAGAGAGGGGGGGGGGGGGGTGGTAACTAAATGCCAATGAATCTAGTCAGGTTTTCCGAATA
The DNA here is from genome assembly GCF_015104395.2 of Macrobrachium nipponense. Lineage (NCBI taxonomy): Eukaryota > Metazoa > Arthropoda > Malacostraca > Decapoda > Palaemonidae > Macrobrachium > Macrobrachium nipponense. Next base: position 52,159,600 of record NC_061107.1, on the reverse strand, counting down.
ATGCAAGGCCGTTTTTTTTTTTTTATAAGAGGTTTACCACGGTATGAGTTACATTCGGTGAAGGATGGAGGAAGACCGGTTAGAGCAGAGTAGATTCTCAAATGTAATATAGCTTACTGCATCGATATTATTGAGGAGCTTTTAGGATTTGTGCAGATGGGCGGTGTGTTGACGTCTCGTGTTCAGAGCTGGGAAGTTGCAGTGACGATAAAGCTCCAGGAGTTTTGTTTTTAAAAGTCTGAAGAGCTGAAGCAAACGAATACGTAGATCAAATTGTGGAAGTGGTAAAAATACGTTGTAACTTTGACCTTAAAAAAATTTTACTATAAGGAGTTGGAAGAGCGCATGCTGCGAATATATAAACCAAAATTTTGGAAATGATAAGAATATTTTACACTGAAATTTAAAAGGAATAAGCAGAAATGAGAATAATTCGAATACGTAACAAACTATTGCATTCAGCGCGCTCAAGCATTTCGGCCAAATCTTGGATTGGACAGAGAAAAGTTATTGTAGCGATATGCAAATGCAACAACTATGGCAGTAGCTGTTTTAAACTCGTAAAATCTAAATCTAAAGAGATGGAGGAAAAACCGAAGTTTTGAAATATATTAAAGTCAAATTCTGTATTGTGTTTAGCATTAAAACAAAAATAATACTATGATATGGTCAAATTGTTGGATAAGTTGTGCTTGTGGACACCGGCCAGGTTACAGTTGATTCTCATCATGATTATTAATGAATTAATGAATGTCACTGAATGATTTAGCCCCAGATTGTCAGTTTTTGTTTTGATGTGATGTCTCGTGATTGATTTGGGAATTCATGATACGAGCTGTGGTGAATACTGCGCTCGATTTCAATACAAAGATCAAGCAACCCGAAAAGTGAACATTGCTTAATAAGGAAAATCGAAAGAATGGCAAATGATGAAAATGAAAAAAATAAATGGAGTTTTCGAAAACGTATAACTTAAAAAAATAGTTATGGCGAAAGATTTTCAAGTGTGTCGCATAAGGCGGCGGCTGTCCTCCTGTGCTGGTCGAAGAGAAAGTATAAATGTTCGCCCGAAAAAGTTGTCCTTCCTTATTTCACCTCACCTCTCAATCCCAACCTCCACTTGCCCCCCAACCCCCTCCCCCTCTTTACGCCTCTGTTTCCTTCACCTGCTGTCTGCTCCCGCTGTCTGTCTCTTTACTCTCTACTTTCTTCATCTCCATAGAGATATCTATCTCATCTCCCTTCAGCCACCATATCCCATAATATTATTTCTCCCTGTCACCCTCGGGTTCCAATTCCTTCCATCCCTTCCTGTTATCCTCCATTGTTAAAGCTATTCCTCGTGTCCGCTTCCTTATCCTGTCTTCCTCTGCCCTTCTCCTTCCAATGACTCACCATTTCCATGCAATGCCCGTCTCAATTTCTTCACAAATTTCTTACTCCATTTACCACTTCTTAACTGCACCCATTCCTTGGCTGTCTTTTCCTTAACTTTCATGTTCAGTTTCCCCCACTTTCATGCCCCCTCACCACCATACTCTTATTTCCTCCTCTACTTTCTTACTTCTTCCACTCTTACCCCATTTTTTTTCTTTCTCCAGAGCCCTTTTAATTTTGCCAATTTTTCATGCTCCATCTTGAAAGTCCCCCCCCCCCCCCCCCCCCATCCTCTCTCTACTCTCTCTCTCTCTCTCTCTCTCTCTGATACACATACTCTCATTGCCCTCCCCTCCAAATGCCACCACCGCCTGTATCCGCAGGAGCGCCTGGGAGGCGTGATGGTGCTTGTTTGTAGGAACAATATCGACGAACGTGGCCAGTGATTTTGACAAGAAAATGCCATTTCAGTGGCACCGAGCTATTTGTCCACCTGTTGAGACTGGATCGGCTTTTTTTTCTTTTTTTTTCGCGCGTCTTAGAACGACCGGCGAGTTTGTGAATGATATACATGAATGATATAGTAAAACCAGATGTTTGTTCATCCCGTTTTTCTAGTCTAGAGAATTGTTGTTTTTATCTGTTAATTTGTTTTGATATGATAAAATGTGGTTAAGAAGGTTATTTATTAAACATGACATCCATAATAAACGAGAGAGAGAGAGAGAGAGAGAGAGAGAGAGAGAGAAGAGAGAGAGAGAGAGAGATTGCAATTCCGATATAACCCAAGAGCTGACCGATATTGATTGGATTAGACCTGAGTTCTTGGTCGTCTCCGATTCCATTCTTATAAACCTGTTTTTCCGCAGCCTCCTTCCCACAGGGGTTCGATTCGTATGTAAATACTGCCTATAATTACAGGTATTGCTTCTTCTGATGACAGCCTTGTAACGAGACCCCGCCGTAGGTGTGGTGTAGATGGTAGTCAAGCTACTCAGGATAATATCTTAGGAGATTCTCCATACAGTACAGTTTTTGCCGTCAGTTAGGTTAGGGGCGCCCTGTCTACTTTCTTTACCAGTTGAACGTAGTTCTTTGTTGTCTGTTTACTACGTAATTTGTTAAGGTGCGCGCGGTATCTGGACTTTAGCTTTCCTAGAAAATTAGGAAGCCATTTCATGACACTGTAGACTTTACTTACTTAAAGGGGGTTATTTATCACAGGCGATGTTTGTTGAATGAATTAGCGATTGTGAAAGGTTTTCATGGGGCTTCATACTTTTGGTAGTTTCTCAGACTCAAAATGAAAGAAGATTATCTATCAATGACTCTTGAAGGAGCAGCAGCAGTTTCGTAGACTTGATTTTAAAAGGAATTCTAATCGGATGAGGTTACTGTTTTATGGGACTATTTAACAGACTTGTTTACATTTTGTATCTGAGTATCTGATATGATAAATTAATTGCAACATTTTATCGGTAAGACTGTCATTTGAACTTAAATCATATTGATTTGGCTCGACATCCTTTGACTACACACCAGGTGCTTAATCGATTTTCCCCCAATCGCCCCCCCCCCCCCTCTCTCTCTCTCTCTCTCTCTCTCTCTCTCTCTCTCTCTCTCTCTCACACACACACACACTGAGTACCTTATTTTACATGGACTCATAATCACCCATGTTCCTACTTTTAAAAGGTTGTGCCATTCTCTCTCTCTCTCTCTCTCTCTCTCTCTCTCTCTCTCTCTCATATTGAAAGGATTCTGTTAACACCGTTGGTGGTCATTTTGCCATGAACCCTTGGATGAATAGATAACCGGGAGGGAGGTGTCCCAAAAGGTCAAACGAGTAGGTTGGAGGGTGCTCTAAGGTGTTAATATTTAAAGTCCAAACCTATGCTACTGATAAAGAGTTGGAGCTGTAAGGAGAGAAATGTTCTTTGAACTGTATTAAAAGAGAGAGAGAGAGAGAGAGAGAGAGAGAGAGAGAGAGAGAGAGAGAGAGAGAGACTTGTTCCCTTCCTAAGGCAGTAGAAAATAGGACAGGAATTTCATGGACTCATCTGAGAGAATTAGTGAAAGAGAGAGAGAGATAAATCTTTCTGCATTATATATAGTATTCTTAAGAATAGTCTAGAGGGAAAGAGAAAAATGATATGGGTTTTATATGTAGAGAGATTTCATTGAAATAAATTGTTTGATTTTACTGTAAAGGAGATGCGTAATAGTTTTCTCGTCTTTCTATAAAGGATAAAATGTTTAATCTTTTCTTTCAGTAATTTTTTACAAATTCTTTAAGCAGAAATGTTGTTTAGGAATATATTGTGTTTCTCCTGTTTCCCCTCTACCATAAAAAGGTTTTGCACCAAATGTGTTAGTTAACCTTTTGGTTCCCAGAAAGTCTTGCGTAACAAGAGTGCTGTGCCCTTGCCCCTCCCCCTCCCTACCGCAACCGCCACTATCGAATTACTACGAGGTTCATAAATCCCTACTGAGAACCTGCAGTCACGATAAACTGCTTCCCCTCCCCTTACTCGGGATCAATCTCGGGACTTGCTGGCGAGCCGAGTGCCAGTGGGAAAGAGAGGGAGACAAATATAGAATATTTGACGAAAGAGAATCATTGAAAATGGCCTCGAGAGAGAAGATGAATGGGAAAGCTGGAAGGAGCGTTTGAGGCACATGCATTGTAAAGGCTGAGGTCAGAGTCTGTTAGGAATGCGTGTCGGTGTAGGCTGCGCGCGCAAGAAGGGCTAAACCAGTGAGTAATATAATAGAGGTTTACTGAAGAAATAAGGGAGGTTATTTGAAGGGAATAGTCAAGAGCTCTGAGGGAGAAGGCGGTGGCATGTATTGGAAATTTAGTGTAAACCTCAGAAAGTCCACGAGGGAGAAATAAAAAGACGCCGGAGAGAATTCATGTATAAAAGAGGTTAATGTGCATTCAGTAGATTACTAATATTAAAGACGCTAATGAAGAGTTACTGTCACCGGGAAATGCATACTTAATGTTTTCTGAAAACTTGTTAAATGAAGAGGATAGAGGAAGGCCATATCTGAATGTTGTAAAAGCGGAAGGTAGTGGTATAAATTGGAGACTATTTGTGGAAATAATTGTTAAATATGCAGCATAAAGGCTGGAAAATGAAAGGATTCCATAACACGATGGGATTACAAGCCAGATATGATACAGTATTATGATTAAGCGGCTGAACAAGTTGTGTAAAGTGAATTTGGATGAGGGAAAGATTTCGAGGGAAAGGTTGAGGAGAGTCATTGTTACTTTGTGTAAAGGAAAGGTAATAGATTAGACTAGGAATTCGAAGAGAAAAGCGTTGCTTGGGAGATTGCAGTCGAGAAAGTAAAGCATATATGTATATAACACTGGGAATGAATGGGGAAGAACAGTGGATGTTTATACAAAGGAAGTCGCATTGTAGATCGAGTGATTGTTTTGAAGTCGTTATTTGATAGTTTTAGAGTAGATGGAAAATGCCGTATGAGTGATGTAACGACCTAGAGGTGACAAATAAAATAATCTGTGTAAGAACATGTTTGGCAGCACCTAAACCACAGCGGCTTACATGTTTATCAGGGAGGGTATTGGCATCATGTCACTTTCAACAAAGCGAGCCTACGTCATCATCTCTCAGAAAGTGAATTTCACTCGGAAATCGCCGATCGCTGCAAATCGCTGGCGAACGGTATCAATCTTCCCAGCTGGGACTTGCAAAAGGCCATTTTCCTCATTGGGGTAGAGGTGAAATGTACACTAATGTCCTGGATGATTCGGTATGCCCGGATAATGGGCATCACCAGGACAGGTGGGAGTTCGACCCAAATTCTATCAGGGAGGAACAAGTTTCGGATTAGCCAGGTGGTCGGTCGAGTTGGGTCGGTCTCTTACTCTGGCTGGCCGCCTCCCGGGAGAGCTCGTTGGCCCGACGTGCATGATGCCGGCTGGCCTGGCTGGCTCTCTGGGGGAACGAACGCACGCACGCACAGACTGGTAAAAGAGTTCAAAGCTGTGTTGAAGAAAAGGGAAAGCCCTATATAGTACTTTTCATGAATCGTTGAATTTAAGGATTTAGACCCCCCCCCCCCTCTCTCTCTCTCTCTCTCTCTCTCTCTCTCTCTCTCTCTCTCTCTCTCTCAAGTTAGCTCCAAATGAATTATTGTAGTTTTAAAAGAATTTGATAATTTTTTTTTTACAGATGAACTTATTTTATCTTGAATTCCTGGTACATTGACATGGTTTAATGATTATATATAAATGCATTGTCGTAAAACTAGAATAGTTTTATACACTGACTGTAAAAGTATATATACATGAAAGAGAAAGAAGAAGAAGAACGATTCGTCGGTAAATGTATTTGTTACCTGATGAACCTGTGTGGTTTTATATTTTGTTAAATATCCGTAACGCTATTGGCAATTTTCGCTGATTAAGATAGACTTTGCGTTTAGGAAGGGATGCTGAAGATTGCTAGAGTGACCTTTTGTTATCCTTAGTTGTCTGTTATTTACCAGCCTTTGTGCAAATAAAGGCTTTGTATAGTGGGCAACATTCTTGCAAATTTAATGTGCAGCGATTGCATTGCATTGCGTCTCTGAAGGAAGTGAACTGCGGACGTAAATCATGAAGGAATTAGAATCCTTGAAGGTGCAAAGGTAGGTCTGTTCACCGGCTCATTTCGTATAAAATGTTTACTGGAACCCTCGAGAATTTCTGTTTTGTATGTATATATAAACTTTGGAAGGAAGTATATGCAGCTTTTATAATGTATTATTTTTTTTATGTAACGCTACTTCGTATTTTCAAGTTCTGATATGGTTATACTATTAGAAATTGTAATTCATTTTACTGAAAATTTTTTTAACAACAGCACTAAAGAGATATGTACACCTTTATAACTTCTCGGATGAATTTCACTTTCAGCGAAGAATGATTCACTTTGAACTGAATCTCGGGCCTCGGCCCCTTTCAGCAGTCTGAAGGTAGGTTGAACAAGGTAGAAATCTGAGCCCATTTGAAATAGGTATTTTAGTTTGCTTGACTTTAAATTTTCATTGTCTGGGGGTTGGGTGAGCTTTCTTAAGTTATTAGTACTTGATGCCTGCCAGTACGCAGTTAAATTAGGGCTTATATAAAATCAATTGAATAAGGAAACCATGACCTCGTGAATTCTGGTTTGCTGGCCAGGGCACGGTCCAAATGACATTCTTTCCTCATTGTTCAGTAATTTTGGCGTAAAGCATAATTGTTCTCAACAATGACACCAAGAGTTCATATCCATGTTTTGCTGTTTTCCATTGGTAAATTGTTTTAACCTGATGTTCACCTTTGTGTGAAAAAAGTACGAGTGTAAATAGATAATAATCACCAGGTAGGGCTTTGTAAGAAAGAAGTTGGGTACCTAATTAAAACACAGAATGGAGCACATCTGCTTCTTCGCTTTCAATCTCATAGGAGGTTTCACAGTTTAAGGCGATTTCACGTTTTTTCTGTATGTGAGATGAAAAAAGAATCAGATTATGTAAAAATATACTGATATCCTTTCTACGAGCGTTGAGTCACGAGGCATAGAGACTGCTAGAATCAACTGTAGGGGATAATGAATGGCGCAATAGCTGGATTAAAATTGATAATTAAATTTGCTCACTGATAATGAGTTAATTAGATAACGGAGCCGATGGATATAGAACACTAGCTCTCAGGAACCTGTCTCCGTTCTTGATTTGAATCAACTACATCGTGACACTGGTCAGTCAATTTCCAAACATTTTCGAAAATGATCATGGGGATGCATGACAAAGCAGGCGATGGAATGATATTGTTACTAACGGCCGTTGCTAAGTATAGTATGTTTGCACTTCTACCACAAGTCCAAGCAAATGATGACTTCCTCCAACAGATACTACTTAAACAGTAACAATTTCGGATCGATTAAAGGGGAAAAAATTAAACTGTAGAAAATGTTGATTCTCTTCTCAAAGTCTTGGATGGAGTTGTCATCAGTCCGTTTATTTTACCAACTCTTAATGTTGACTTGTGACAGAGACTTCAAGTGAGTTCATTATGTTTGTTAGATAAATTTGTTCTGCAAGGACAGACATCCTCGGCAGTCTTCTTCCTGACCTAATTGTTTTGACCTGCAACTTTAGAGAGGCTGCTGTTGCAAACTGCCCTGTTCTTGCATCAGGTTTAATACTACGCAGTTTGGTAGGAATTTTATCTTGGCTACAACGAAACTGTGGCACAGTCTCCTGAATTCAGGTATCTCGGTTCTATTTTCTATTTTCTTGCATGTTATTGATCACCTTTTCCATTAACTTGTCTCTCTTTGGAGGCAGATTCCCTTTGGAGCCCTCTGGGGTCTATTGCCTGTTGACTGTCCATAAAGGTTGTCAGTTGTAGATTGAAAGGGAAAGATAGTACATAATATACGTCAGCCTTTTACGTGCGCATCGCTCTCCGAACTTTCCTTGCCGTCGATAACATCCATAAACACGAGAAACTAAAGATCATTATTATGCTGCATCCCGGTGCTCCTTTTAAAGTTGCAATCTTTCACAATGCTTGAAGACTGTTTCTGTGTCAGTCCCATGCCTCCACACTCTTGACACTAGTAACATTAATAAATATAAAAATCATCCAAAGAGCTTTAAACCTTTTTATTACTAATGTAATTTAAATTTTATGTTCTCTTAATATTTTATAATGTAAACTTTATTTCTAGTAACATTGCATTTTTTTAATATTGTGGTTGATTGACCATTAGACTATAGTTTTTTAGTCTTAAATTTACTGGGGTTGACGTGAAAATACAGACGGCGTGATAATGGTATTCAAGTTTGAAGCAAAATGAATTCCGATAAGTACTCTACGGTAGGAAAGGTTGGGAACAGCTGATTGGATGATAGTCCATCATACCAGCAGAGAAATAATCTTCCACTATAGTGAACTGATTACTTACTATTTCTCCACATGGCGGAATAGCTTTTCCAAAAGTTCGCTGTGGGGAAAAAGAAGATTTTTATTTTGCAAAAAAAAAAAAAAAAAAAGTTAAAATAAAGTAAAAAACAGATAAATAAAAAACCTTAAATTTTTAAAGTAGGTTGATCCGGCATTTCAGCAGAAGTTTGATAAAGTTCAACTTAAATCTTTCCTTAAAAGGTTTTAGAAGTAGTTTTTACGAAGGCGATTTTTAAATGTAGTGTAAAGGAGTGGGTATTACTTCCACTGTAAAGGGAGGAGATATCTCCAGCGGAACCAGAGCCTTTCATAATGCCCCTTTCAAGTCCAAAGTGAATAAACGTGCTATTCTTGTGTACGCTGCTTCGAACAACAGGATTTAGATAACCTGCTTGTCCAGATCTGGTTGAAAAGCATCTTTGGGATATAGCCGGACGATGCAAGTTACCAGAGAACTAGAATCATATAAAGTTCTGTCTAGAAGATCCAACGTGTTTTGAGGTTTATTGGTCTTATATTACTGTAGGTCTCTCTCTCTCTCTCTCTCTCTCTCTCTCTCTCTCTCTCTCTCTCTCTCTCTCAAGATGAGTAGTGAGAAGTTTTTAGTGCTAAATCATTCTTCTTTACAACGAAAATTGCTTGATGTGTTGGAAGTTTTCAAAAGTGTCTAATCAGTTTCATTAGCCGGGATAAACTTGCCAGTTGCGAGACATTCCTGAACCAGCAGAGTTGATAGTATTCCTCCATCACCGCAAAAAAGAAGAAGTCCATGAAAAGTTAAGGAATAAAAAACACTTCCTTCTCCGATATTTAAATCGTCCTTTGAACTCTTGAAATGATGCGAGATCACGTACTCTTCTAGTCGTTCCATTGAGACCAGCATTTTGTAATTACTTCTAAAGGCGGATAGAATTTAATTTAAAACTTATGGCAACGACCGTAGGACGGTTAAACAGGTATGTTGTAAATAAATTTCGTTCTCCTTGCGGAATATATAGGGCAAGAATGGGGAAATATGTATAAACGAGAAAAATTCAGTTGAAAAAATTTTTTTTACGCTGACGGAAGTGCATCGATGGAGGCTCGCTCTCTACCGTTTCCAGAAACTAATATTCAGCCAAGATCTGGGCGATGCAGTGGATGGAAACATCTGTCCACTGCTAACATCACCTTGCGATACTATATAATTATTAGTTCGATGACGAATATTGCGAAGTGGGATCTAATACTAACAGTAAGATGACATGTTCTTCATGGAATGAAAAGGCGTTGGAGATGGTTCCTCCTTTTAAGCTGTCTAGAGCTTTTGATGGAAGGGTTTTAAAGGGAATTTATTCTGAAATGAAAGAAAATCGGATTGATTTGGATTTTCCGAACGATGTTTTACGAAAGCGCGGATCCCCATGTCATAAGCCGTCGCGTTTTTCACGAAAGCGAGATTTTTTTTTTTTTTTTTTTTTTTTTATCATAAGAGCGGCTGAAATTTGTACCTTAAAGTTAGCCAGACTTGACCGACTGTTGCCCCTGCTCACAGCGCTTGAAAAATCTTTCAAGACCTTGAAAAATTAACTCAGCTTGAAATGAAAAAGTGAAAATCTCCGAAATCTTGAAAATGATGCACAGAAATTCCTGAAACAGACAATCTAAGGAAAAATTGAAGCAGGTATCGGTCAGACAGCTGCTTTGGGTTCATGTCACAACCTTGTCAGGTTTCGTTTAGAAGAAGACAGTGCCATTGCTACGTTGCACAACATGGAGCCAAAGGAAGCAACAAGTAGGTACTGAAAGTCAGATAAAGTCCATCATTGAACTTGCTTTGAAATGTCCTTTTTTAGTGTCTGAGCATCAGCTTGATGACTTACACAGGAAGAATGGAGGCCCTGATTTGGGCAAAGGAGACAGTGCATCCCATGCTCTCTCAGGAAGGTTTGGCATAATTTAAGGAATATGTTAGATGGAAATGGTCAGTACAGGTTTAGTTGATTGTCTGACTTCATGTGTGGCCTTGTATTGCCATACTCTTCAGTTTGTGTTGGAAGAATGTTTTCCCAGTTAATTAAATCTGGTGAAGACGAAACAAACGCCGCTCTTTTGATGGCTGGTTTTTCGCGCTTTTTGAGCATGGTTTCAATTCTGAATCCGCCCTTTCGTAATACGCCCTCCCCGAAACCATAGAATATGTTAGGTTACACACACACACACACACACATATATGCAAATATGTATGCATGTGTGTATAACCTATGCATATTCTGCGCCTTCATGAAAAGCACAATCCAATTTTCTTTCCAGCTTTCAGAAAGTATTTTGTGGTGGTGTTGTTAGCTCTATCTCTTCTCTTCTCTAAGCGGGTTAAGCGGGTCCTGGCTAGGGCCATACGACAAACGGCTTACAACCGGTCCATAAACCGTTCTGAGGCCAACAGAGGCATGCTAGGACTTGTAGAACTCCACGTTACCAAGGAATCGAGCCGTGGCCCTCTATGGCTGGGTTAGGAAAAGTTTTTGTTTTGAAACCGCTAGAACACACACACACACACACACACACACACACACACACACACAACACACACACATATATAATATATATATATATATATATATATATATATATATATATATATATATATATATATATATATATATATGAATTATATTTAGTTTCAGCACAACATCCTCCACTGGTACTTCCACAAGCATTCCTAGCCTGATTCTTTCCACGCTTCTGTTATGTAACTCTTTCTCCGCATTCAACAATATCCAAAATACTCCATTGATCAGGAACTGCTTCCACTGCATACAGTCTCTCCATTTGCTGTTTGATTACTCAGATCTATTTGTTTTTTAACCTTTTTCTGCAAATATTCTGTGCTTTAATACATACATACGCACACACACAGATATATATATATATATATATATATATATATATATATATATATATATATATATATATATATATATATATATATATATATATATATATATATATATATATATAAATGTGTGTATGCATGCTGTTGTCTTGGGGTGGCATCTGGAAGTGAGAGACCTCGGGGGAGTATTCAGGTACAGGATGGATGGGTAGGTGGTGAGGCTCCGGGTAGGGTGGGTATCCAAACGCTTGTAGCATTCGGCGGCATTCTTTTTCCAAGTCTCTTGTATGAGGGAAAAATTGGCGGAATGGCCGTCACGAGTGACAATACTTGGTGCGTCCATCTCTTGACAGGCAAATTCCTAGTCAATTTTAATTTGATTGGATTAAATTCTCTGTTGCAGAAGGAGTTTTCTCGCTGTGGTCCCTTCTGCTTCGATTGAGTTTTCATTGCCTTGGTAACCCACTGCAATCTGATTTACGGTGCTCTTGAAGTGAATCCGCGGCAGCCAGGTATCATCACCATTACATCTTGATTGAGTGCTCCGACAGGACCCATTTACCTAATTATTCCCATTGTCTGACTTGTGTTAATGTAAATATATGTGGTCCTAGTTGTCCTTCTGCTCATTTGCTTTTTCTTCTCTGTTCTACCAACCCAGGAATTCTCGTTTAGGATATGAAAATTGCCATTATATTTATTTTTGTAATTCCCATTATTACCAAAGAATTTACCCAAAGTGAGTTACTATTCCTAATGCAAAGGATCTAATTCGAATTGAGGTTTAAAATTGGAGCATTGAAAAAACTTTGGAGTAAGATATAGTTAATTCCTTTTAGGTTATATATTTTTAGTAATGTGTGTTTCTGACAGCAAATTGTGCAAATAGACACGTTTTCATTATGTTGTAAGAATGTGGATTATAATATTACTAATATCTTCCTTTCCTATTCTGTCCCTCAGGTTCTTTTTTCATTAAGAGCTAATCCATGCTGCGAAAAAAACATCTGCTGCCGATTTTTTTTTCAAAGGTAACTAACTTTCTCTTACTTGTACAAGTCCATTGCACGAAAGATAAAGGTAGCTCTTCGCATAATTTCAGCTAACAGGAAACGAGGTTACATGGGTTGGTTACGAACAAAAAAGTATTTAGAAATTTCTGAGAAAATGCACATCAGCTGCATTCACAGCCGTGGCGGAATGCAGGTCCACGTCCAATTAAATTCGTCGTTTAAGGAGTTATTTTTGCGTTGACCGCTTCGAGTGAGCACACCAGGACACCAGCAGGTGTTATTTGAAGCTGATGGCGCGTAGAGGGGGGGATTGGGGGTTGGGGGTGGACAGGAGGGATGGGTCGAAATTTGGAAATCGTTTTCTTTGATGACTTAAAGTCTGCTAGTGTGTCTTTGTGACTTTTCATTTGAAATTCGTTATTTATAGGAATATTATCTTTATTTGTTAAATGTTCTCATTTTTAGATTCCGTGTGCTTGGTAGAATATAAAACGAGTTTTTTTTTACTGCTGAAAGAAAATCAACTGTAGTTGCATTCCCTTTTTAACTGTTAACTTCAGTTACTTTTTCCCTTGGATTTTGGTATGAAAATCTACTCTCTATTCGGCTTTGATTCGCATAGCAGGCGAAGGGCAAGATGTCAACAAGAGCCAGAGGAAAGGCTTCAGCGAGCGTCATTACAGCGGTGCGTTGGAATGTTCTTGCAAAAGGACCTTGCGCGATGAAGGCCTGGCGAGAGGAGGAAGACCCGGATGGCAGTCCCTCCTCACCTGTTGCACAACAGCAAGGGCATCGTTGCAACAACACCTGTCAGATAGAATGAATGACAACCGCTTCAGCGCAATCATCGTCGTGATGATCTCTTCCTTCCTTTTTTCGTCATCTCCGAAGCTCATGCACATGCGCAGGAAATCGGTGATCTGAGCGGTTGTGTAATCCCTTTTTATTGGCGCTTTCCTGGCTCGCCCTTGAGGTCCCACCATGACAAACTGTTTGTGTGTGTGTGTGTGTGTGTGTGTGTAAATCACCAGCGAGGGTGATTTCCCCAGACTGTGTGTGCCAAATAACCACTGGAAGTAATACTTAACATGACGGAACGTTGTGGAGCAGTCTTCCTGAGGATGTGCAATTGGAGCTTCAGAAGTTCAACCGAAGATACAGTGCATGACTACCCTATTACAATTCTCCTGGTATCATAATAATCTACTCACATTGTCATCTTTTTATTTATTGATTTGCTAGTTTATTTTTTCTTTACCAGTAAGTGATCTCTTCTTTCTATATTTCCATTATTCTTTAAAAGCTGAACTTCAAGTCAGTGGCCCCGTAGGCTTCCCTCATATGAATAAGATTCACTTAAAATAATAATAATAATAATAATTAATAATAATAATAATAATAATAATAATAATAATAATAAGCGGTACAGACACCAACCTGAGGGAGCAATAGCAAGCGATCAGGCAAAGATCCTGTGAGACTATTATGTGGTATCAGAACAGATAGGGTGGTACAGGGGCGGCGGACTGGGATGGTAAAGCGGCCCAGTAACTGGTGTCATGTTCAACTTCACTGACTATAGGTGATTGAGATGATGAAGTCTCGCCTTCCAATTTCTCCAGCTATGAACAGGGTTCAGGGTCAGTCTTGAAAATTTCAGATTTTCTACATTCTGAAGCACCGGTTGCATGCCTCATTTTCTTTTGCTCCCGCTCTTTCTCTGCACCACCTTTCCTCTTCTTCTGGCTGGATTTATCCATCGTCAGTGTCATTGGTGTGTCTAGTGAACTTATCTGAAAAACGAAAAAGTACAACTTTCTCAGCTTCGTAATAAAGTCGATGTAAATCGAAGCAATAGTCCCTCTGCATTATCCGTACAGTATATCACGTAACTCACAAAGTCAGTCCGTGAAATGTTTCATTCTACTCTCAACCTACTTTTGCACCACCCAGATATATATATATATATATTATATATATATATAGATATATATATATATATATATATGTGTGTGTGTGTGTGTGTGTGTGTGTGTGTGTGTGTGTGTGTGTGTGAGTATGTTGTGTATGTGTGTGTGTGTGTGTAATGAGGAATTTTATAATTGTTATTGCACAATAATTCAAATTTGCAATGGTGTAACTATTTTCGCAAGAATTATTACCATGAGAACTAAGTTAATGACCATAATAACTAATACTGTTGTAAGTATCGACGGATGCCAACTGCTTGTTGGTCGTTGGTCAGGAGTAAAATGAGTTGATCAGTGCAGCTGAACCTTCAGTGTGGAACTGTTGCAAACTGTGATGTCAGCAGGGCTGAAGCTTGGGTCTGATGGGTCAAGAGAGGTACCTGCCGTTAATCCGGTGACCTAACTTGACCTCACATTCCTGACCTCATAAAGTAAATGAGAGCGTTAATCCTCTGACCCAACTAGATAAAGCTTTTTCCCTAGCGAAGGTGCCCCTTGTACCGGCCCACTTGGACACAAAAGAACCGGCACCGGGCATTGCCCTAATGGCCAGTCCGCCCCTGATACTGCCAGTTGAATAGACGTGACGTTGATTGACAAAATCAAGACGAAAGTATCGCCCATTGATGCCGCAGTACCATGGGACGCCGGAGTAAATGAGAAAGAAAAAGAAAAAATCGATAAGTATCAAGACCTGAACATAGAAATAAGAACTATATGGAATATGCCAGTAGAAATTGTACCCATAGTCAGAGTAACACTAGCCACGATCCCAAGATCCCTGAAAAGGAACCTGGAAGAGTGTGAGACTAGGAAAAGCACACATTGTGAGGAAAGTGATGGACTCCTAAGGAGGCAGGATGCAACCCGGAACCCCACACTATAAAAATCACCCGGTCGAGTAGGATAACTGTGAAGAAGAAGAAACAATGTTGATCATCTCACACTCTTTGAAGAAACTGCTGAAAACCTATCTCTCTCTCTCTCTCTCTCTCTCTCTCTCTCTCTCTCTCTGGATGGGCTAGGGGTTGGCCGTATTTAAAGGACGGTAGTTTAATACAAGGTCTATTTAGACCTTGGTTTAATACACGAAAACACTAGAATCCGCCACGTAATTTAATCTCTTAGACAGTATTCTTAGGCCTATTGATGTTTATTAGGCCTACACGGTTTTCACGAATGCCTTTTTGTTGACTCATTTTATCATCAATGTTCTTGTTCGTAGGAATGTTGTTGCCCTATGCATAAGGTCTTCCCTGCGTAAATTTTGTTATTGTAGCAAAGGGTAATTTAGTGCGCTATTATTTTGTTATTTCCTTGAGGTGTCTGTTTTAATTGGTAGGATTACTTTTCACGATGTTATACTGGAGTACACGAAAAATCAAGCTCGTAACTGTGATGACTTTAATATTAGGAATATCAAATTTGATCGTGATGATTTATTTCGTATCATAACTGATACGATTATCAGACCTTAAACAAGAGTGGGAGCTATCAATGCTTCAGATACGTAACTTTACTGAGGCGGGAAAAGTCACCTGCATATTGCGCTGAACGACTGCACTGGCGATCCGAATAAAGGAATGAGTTGGAAAGTGAGATTTGAATAAAGTTGAAGCTATTTGGAAGAAGTTGAAGTAGGAGATCAATATAACAGTTAGGGTTCTTTTCTGTGGGTGAGTCGGTGCGTGTTTGCAAGAGGAAGGATCTCTGCTGGATTTACCATTTAGCAGAAAAGAAGTGCGCTGGAGCATGATTCAGACCACAGGTCTTCAGTATAAAAAAAAACCTCACACCTCATGAAGAGAGAATATTAGGGAGATCATAAGATTAGAGAGTGATGAGGTGGTATATTAGGATGAATCACTGACTTGCAGAATTTTAGAAATTTATTGACAAAGGGCCATTTTTCTTTCAAATTTGAAGCTAATGTAGGAATAGGTTCTTATATTAATTCCAGGTGCTTTAAGAGTTGGTATCATTAAGTATTTTAAACAGATTAAGAATGTTTTAGTTGGTTTGAAAAAATGTGATGCTGGGTTACAATAAACTATAAAATATTGGATAATAAAACTGTTAGGTTTTGCTCCTATACAGCTATTTTAATGTCAAGTTAACATATTTCAGGGTCTCTGCTTTGAAAAGATCTCGCAGATTTTGTACCAGGGCTTTCGCCAAAGAGTTGGTTTGCTTTGGTCTTGGCTGTAGCAAGACACTTGCATTGAGTCCGGGTTTCTCTTGATCCAGAGGTAGTCTTCGTGAATGTTCGTAAATCAAAGGAGTTTACTCTGTTTTCTTGGTAATGAAAATGGTGAGCGAACTATGGTGTCTTAAAGTGTTTTACAGTGTGCCTGTTACTTACCATGATGCCAGATGCAGCAAGAAACGTATGCACTTGTGCCAAAGAGTAGAAGTATGAAAGGAATGCATTCGTGATGATTCATGGCTGTTTCATATTCATTAGTAATTAATCGCTTCACAATATTTGCATGCAGTGTGCGGTATTCGCTACCTTTTTCTGTTTTAAAATATACGACAGATATTGATGCATTATTGTTCCAGGCTCTTACATCTGAATTGCTTATCGCCATCAACATTTATTTTATACAAAGTCTTGCGCTTGCGTGTAAATGTCACATTCACATATGGGATATTTTCCCAATTGATTATTTTCTTTTATGATCATATCCTGTCAATGTGTTTTTCAATAGAAATGCCTACACATTCGTATGCGTAGAAATAAGGAGTAAAAAGACGTGTGCTTGTGTAGTGTAATTCTGTGAATAGAAACCGTTAACGGATATCTGTGATTTTCAGTCTGAAACCCTCCCTCCCCCCCACCCCCCAAGGGATAGCTTTGGGTTTACCTCGCATTCACTGGAAAATTTTGATGACCTTCCCAA
>NC_061107.1:52102489-52137489 GCF_015104395.2 Macrobrachium nipponense | reverse complement strand
TAGAGTTGGTTTAATTTTTTGTATATAGGAAAGAAGCATCTACTATCTAAAGCAAACATCCAGAAATGGAAGTAGATATGTCAAAAGCGCAAGATTGTTTAACATTAAACGTTTGTCAGTGAGTAGTTATTTAACGAGAATTTTAATCAAAATTCTCCTTGGGAACTTCCACTAGAGAATTCTCTTTGATGAGGCCTTCACAAAATGCTCTAGTTTCAGAAATGGAAGAGCCTCTTTGCAAATGACGTCAAGTGACATCCAAACGACCCAAAAGCCTCTCCCGGGAGAGAGACATTTATTTGTCGTGAATCGAGGAATCGATTTCAAAGCCATTCGAGGATCTGATTTCTTCAAAGTCTAAAAGCAAACGTGCGTCCATATCGCGTCGGCCTGGTCGGAATGTTGTGCTCTTGTGCTCGCCTCGCTTCTGGTGGTGAGGTTGTGCGTGCGGCTGTCGTCATTTCTTCCTTAAAGACGTTGTTCACTAAAAACACGTATTTGATCATAAAATGACGACTGTGTATTCATGAACTTGATTTCTCTCTCTCTCTCTCTCTCTCTCTCTCTCTCTCTCTCTCTCTCTCAGTTCCAATGAAAGGAAAACATAGAATAATAATCATGCTAATCAGAAACTACGAGTGGTCAGGAGAAGTTAGAGTTTGATTCACTAAAACGAAGCAACACAGGATAAACGCTCCTGAGAAGTTTCACCGAAACTGTAATGGTGAAGTAAGTTTAATGTCCCGGTAAAGAGGCGAAAGCGACTGCATCAATAACCGAACACATAACGACTTTCTCAGATAAAAGAAAAATGGCCGCATCCATATATGGAGGAAAGTAAGAAAATCTAGGAAATGTATGATGAAAATGCATTGAAAGCTAAAATACAAACAAACCTTCAAGCAAAGAAACTGTTCTCGTCAAGTACGTGAAAAGCCTTTGGTACAGACAGAGGCTATGGCTTTGCCCAAGGCCTGAGAACAAAGTTATATGCAGATCCGCTTGACATCGGACGGCAGCACAGACAGATGCCTCCATCATCTGTGTAAAACAGATTTGAAATGGATATTGCACTCATCGTTTCCCTGTAAATTATGGTCAATGCTTTATTGTACGGCTAAAGTTGGCTCCAGTACTATTAGCTAATCTCGGATTAAATATAATTTTGTCCATTGTCTTGAGAGAGAGAGAGAGAGAGAGAGAGAGAGAGAGAGAGAGAGAGGGGGTTTTTTGGGGGGGGGGGGAGGGGGGTGGCCGGTAAGGATGCATTAACTGTTAGGAATATAAGAGTTCCTGAGAGATCAGAGCTTTGACATGCTTCAGGCGATTGGACAAAGGAAAATTTGAAAACTAAGACGGGGTTCTTGGCAAATAATAGAAATGAATCCAGAGGTGTCTAAAAGTTACGTTAATGAGGGATTCATGGATTCTTCTGTACGTATCATACGTTATTGCAAACATACGTACTACTTTTCTTATATTCTTAACAGAAACGTGTTTGCCTTTATAATGAACCAATAATGTAATACACGAGACTTTTTGTGGGAATATGTTTGTTGTTTAATTGTCATGATTTTTTGCTACGAAATCTCATTGAATATGCATTTAGGTGCTTAAGGATTACCACCTGATATATGGCGCTGTAGTTCTTCACAGAATCTAAAAATGACTAGAAGTAAAATTCTGAAAACGAAAATAGTTTTGTTTAAGCTTTGGGTTTTAAAATTGGTTGCGAGATTGTGAAAAGGAGCCGTTTTCTGTTTTTGATGTGAAGCTACCACCGTTTTCTTTTTTGTCAGTTTCTTCATGCAACACACGAAAGAAAGTGCTACTTGTCTCTCTCTTCAGAGAAAATTTAAGTGGAAGGCGTCGCAAAACAAAGGCGTATACAAGTTGCTTGTGAGAGATGGCTCCAAATCAACCACCTGAACAGTAAACAAACAAGCATTCCCGTCCCGACGGCCTTCGTTTATAAATGGTTTAAAAAAAGGAAAAAAAAAGTGGAAGAAGAGATCAATAGCAAAATCTACAACGTATATGATTGGCTAAGACCTTTCAACCTTTCAAACGCACAGTAATTTGCATGATTTATTGCACATGTAGATCACGGCGTATTTACATCTTCAACTCTTTTTTTATGTGACAGGAGCAGCGTTTTCGTTCTCCGGATTCTAATTTATAATGACTGTAATTGATGAAGATTACGACATAGTTTTAGAGCGGGAGATAACACATGTGTCGGCTGCTTTTCTGTTTTACGAGAAGCTGTCCAGTTTGTGTTCACGCTCAAGGAAGTGATACATGGAGTAGTAGCATTTATGGGCTTTTAGTGGGTTTTACGGACCTAAAATAATTCCAACTGTATAATGATTCGTATTTTCAGTTTATCGCTCTACTGATGCAGATTGTTTGCTTTACGCATCTAGTTCTCCCTAGCTGTAACCTACTGATGCGGATTATGTGTGCTTTACGCATCTTCGATATTAACTTGAGCTTATATAATTCTGAGTTATTTTGTTTCTGAACGTTTTCATCTCATATTCTTTTTAATGGCCTAGTATACCATATGGGAGCATCTGGTGTTTGGACCACCTTCCTGAATGTTTGTCTGTCTATGCCCGTCCGTCCAGGGTAAATGGTTTTCACCGTGGCCATAAATTTTGAACCACACGAGGTAGAGGCACTTGTTTGTCATCATGCCTCACTTATTGAAGTGGATTTATAGTCAGGTCAAGGTCATACTTAGAGGTCAAAAGCCGTCGGCCCAGTTGTGTCTGTCATGAGTAGTACTGTTATTGTTATCGTTGATAATGTACTCTTAAGTTACTTAAATCTCAATATAATTGAAGATTTTCTCTCGCTTACCTTCTAAGTGACTTTTATCTTAAATTTTCTGTCGTATTCTGTGATTACCATAAAGTTTCTGATTAAAATCTTGATCACTTTCCACGACGAATGGCGAAAATTGCAGTGCGGATGAATTCCGTGCTTTTGAAACCTCCTTTAATCTTTGATCAGGATTTTTTCCTCCTCCCTTACCGGCACAAGCCTCCGTGGGCCTTCGCTGCTCTTATCTCTCCGGGGCGCCAGAAATGTCTTTCCACCCTGGAATAATTAGCCCATCATGTTACACCCATCAAGAGAAACACCTGGACGAACGAGATGCTTGTTAATTTATGGGCCTTAATTGATTTAATGGGGCTTCGTTCTGATTCATCTTTTTTCACGCTTTCAGATCAGGATTTTGATTAGGGGTTGAAACCTGCTTGGGATTTTTGCTTCTTTTTTTTTTCTTTTCTGTTTTTTGCATAAAGACTTTATTTTGTTGCTGATATATATATATATATATATATGTATATATATATATATATAAATATATATAAATTTATAGGTGTAGGACTTTTTTTCTAAAAAACTCTTTGGTATAAACCTCTTTAGTCTAAGACACTCGGGGCTCAAGACACTTTTGGCTTAAGATACATTGGTCTAAAGACACTTTCGGCTTAAAACTCATTTTAAGCTGCATTATCGCCTTAATCAATTTATTTAATTCCTTTCGTAAGGGAAAACCTAAAAGGTAATTGTCTCTCTCTCAAGGCACTTTTGGCTTATAACTCTTCTTAAGGGACCGGGTTTCAAATTAACAAAGCACTATCAGGAAATTATTATTATGGTTTATAATGACTTGTTTGTTTGCGAATGTTTCCTCGTTAAGTTGTTCAGGTATGTCTCAATGTTTATAAGTTTTTAAGTTTATTGTTTCTTCTTATTTTAGTTTCTTCTAAAACCCCAAAATGGAAAGTACTTTACAATTTGTGAAAACAATCCGAGGAAAATACAAACTTTGCTATAATGGTTACTATGCTCTAAGCATTAAACAAAATTAAAGAAAAAGCTATTACAGCATCTGAAACACCTGCAGCAATAATTTCTGAGGCAATTAGTGAAGTCCCAAATGTTCCCGATCACTGTTTCCTAACAATGCTTCCATCACGCGAAATATTCGAAAAGTAAGTAATAAACAATTTCCGAAGCTTCCAACATCATCGGCTGATGTAGACGTTCAAGGCAGATTTAGAATAACCATTGGAGGAGGAGACTGGCTAGCACATGAAAGTGGACAAGATGATAGAGAAAGAATTTTGATTTTTGCAGGACCATCGTCTTTACAACAGTAAGGTTCATCAAAGCGCTGGTTCGGTGATGAAACTTTTGAAACATGTCCCAATGTTTTCTACCAAATATATACAATTCATGCCCAAGTCCATGGTGAAATGCATCCTCTTGTTTTTGTATAACTACCTGGGAAATCGGAAGAAATTTATATTATGTTGCATGCTCTTGCTGACGGGATGGAAGAGCACGGAATTGAAACTGATATTACATTAGTTAGCATCGACTTTGAACTGGCCGTACGAAATACATTTTTACATGATTTTGGTGATATTGATGTGCATATCTGATTTTTACATTTCTGCCAAACGACCTGGAGAAAAGTTCAACAATTGGGGCTTGTAAGTCTATAATAATGACTCAGACTTTTCTTTATTTTGTCGAAAAGTGGACGCTTTGACCTTTTTACCTATTGCTGATGTCCGAATGGGGATGCAGTGCTTAAAAGAAAGTGCACCTGAAAATGCCTTGGCTTTTGTAGAGTACGTAGAAAATAATTTTGTAAATGGAATGCTAAGACGAAATGGAAGACGTTCTAAGCCATTATTTCCACTGAGTGGAATGTTTACGAGCTCACAAAGGATGGAAAATCATACGATAAATTCTGTTGAAGCATGGCATAGGAGATTTAGTGTCCTAGTTAGATCTCATTCAAACCTATGTAATGTTCTCGATGCTCTAAGAAGAGAAGAACCACTTATCAATCAAGAATATCTCAACTTAACGTAGGGGCAAGCCCCAAGAAAGAAAAAGAATACCAAAGAAGTAAGAAGCGAAAAAAGAATACTAAAAGTTGTTGCCGATTACCAGAATCGTTCAATGGAAGATTATATTCGCAGTATTGCGTATAATCTGGGTTCTTTGTAAATTCTTAATACTGTTTTTCAAGCATCTTGTACTTTTTACATTAAAAATTACAAAAATGACATACGACAATTATTATGCTATTATTTTTTTTTAAATGTATAATTACATGAATAGATATGACAATTCGTAGTGTTTCCATTTCGCTACCTTTTGCAAAAATTGTCATTTTTACAAAATAACCTTAAACCACAGCGTCATTAGACCAAAGTATCTTTAGACCAAATCGTCTTCATACAAAGCTGCTTTTAGACCAAAGTTCCTTAACCCAAAGTGCCTAGACGAAAGTACCGTATCCCATATATATATATATATATATATATATATATAATATATATAATATATATATATGTATATATATTTATATATATATAATATATTATATATTATCTGTCTATGAATCTGTCAATTCAACTTATCTAGGGGATCATTAGAATGCAAGGATTGTGACAAGAATTTGAATAATGTCATGTGTAAGTTTAGAGAGAGAGAGAGAGAGAGAGAGAGAGAGAGCGCGAGTTTCCAATTTGATTATCTGTAGGAAAACAGATACCGAACAATGTAATTTTACGATACCAAAAAGCGTTACTGATTTTTAGTCGAACAAACCTGACGTTAGACGTTGCAGTAAATTTCTGAAATTACGGAATGCATACGAGTCATGATATAACAAAAATTTCAGTATCCGTACCTACTTAATACTCACATTCTTTAAAACATAATGTGCTGTATGACCCTATACGAAATTCAAGAAATAATGCTCTTGCTCTTGTGGTAAATTCAGTTATGTAGGCTTCCTTGTGCAAGGCAGGTATGTCGATGTCATTTCGGTGATAGCTATAATGATGATTAGTACAACCTACGTCGTCCATCCACGTATGTAACATCGCCAAACATTTTGCAAGCCAGGATCCGCAGCAGAACAAACAGATCGTAACCCCTCCCTCCCTCCCTCCCTCCCTCCCTCCCTCCCTTGTCCTTTGGGTTATTTTGCTCATCGTTGCTGTACGTTTTTTCATCGCTTTCATCTAAAAAACCCATATACCTTGGGAATTAAACCTTACGTAAAGGGTTATATCAGGGAAAAAGCAAATTTCTAGTTGGTTCTACTACACAAATAAACTACAGTACAATAAACATACCCAAACTATATATAATGACCACGTTAATATGAAAAATATATGCAAATTTACAAATAATTTTACGTTGATTCAAACTATAGCTGGGTTTACAAAAAAATCTACTGACGACGAAGTCAGAAAGCAAAATATGTGAATATGCAAGTACACAAACCACAAAAATTGCAGACGAAGATATGCACTGAGATGCTGTGCTCCCTCCACCCACCTACCACCCGCCCCACCCCCAACAATGAAATAATGTAGACTTCGGCTACTGAAAACTTGCTTTAAATTGTTAGTATGTGAATTGGACAAAACACAAAAGAGGAATTCTGGAACAATTCCCCGAAGCTGTGATCTATGCGCAAAGTTACGTTAAGTCCCCCCCCCCCCCCCCCCCCCCCCCCCCCCACCCCCCCCCCCACCCCCCCCCCCCCCCCACGAAAAAAAGAAAAGAAATCGCAATTTAATCGAGCATGCGTTTTACCCATCGGATTCACAAATGTTATATCGTTTCGTGACTTGTTATAAATCGCTACAAAAGGTAAGATGGCCGTCGATTAGATTGGATAAAAAAAACCAGTACAATTACCTAGGGTTTCGTGGTCCAAAATACGATCCAGTCAAGTGCATGTGTAGTCTATGCGAATGGTGGAAGGAGAGAGCGCTCAACGCCTCGCTTGGCTTCTCCAAGATACATATTTTTCGAAGATCTCAAGTTTTTAACTACGGTATTCTATGCAAATTTCTTATTTTCATAACTCTAATTTACTAACGGTGCAACGTGTAGTGTGCTCCTCAGCATTGAAAGACGTAACAAAGGAAATAGCAACATCATTTCAAATCAGAACCATCGCCTAAGTCCTCCACGTAAGTCAGTACTCTCCACCTAAGTCATTACACACGTTTGCTATTTCTACTGATCTTCTAAAAAAATTGAATATTTTATATGTGCCGTGGCATTCACTTCAGCTTGGCTTAATATGAAGAGAGAGAGAGAGAGAGAGAGAGAGAGAGAGAGAGAGAGAGAGAGAGAGAGAGGGGGGGGGGGCAAACTAGGCCTTAATCCATTTCGATGACATTCCCAAGATGAAAACTTCCTGAGCATATTACTTTGAATCCGAGAAGGAGATGAAAAGATTAATGGAAGGCATTCTTACCTCGCACATCCCGCCTTCATTCACCTTTTAGTGTTTATGCGAAGCTCTGTTGGATAGACAGCCTGATGCCCTAATCAAGTCTCGCCTCAGGGAGCGAGAAAAGAGGCGCAGATGAAGCAAAGCGCAGCAAGATTATCATCTTTAGTTCAAAATTATGGACAATGGGAATCATCAATTTCCTTAGATTTACACCGTAAGCAACGAGGTTTTAGTAGTATAATTCAGTTCTGGTTTAAAACTCCGTCTTTATTGTCATTTTGTATTATTGTTGGATAGGAAGAGCCGATGTCGCTGAAACCGTAATATCAAAGTGTGCGTGTTTATATGGGTGTAGTTGTAGCAATGAGCAACTTCCCACCGCTGTCGCTTCTGGTCAGAGGAATCGTATAAATGAATAGAATTGCTAAATTAAGTAACATTGTCAATTCATAAACTGCACTGTCCATCTTAATTTTTACAGTAAAGAACGGGAATGAATGAATTAGATATTGTGAAGAAATAAATTCAGTAGAATTAATTCTATATCAGTGTGTGAAACGTAGACGGATGTTCTAATTTTCAATTGATCATGTGAAAGGTAGTTTTTTTTGTATTCTGGTAACCATATAGTAAAACCTGTTATACTAGAATTTTGTTCCTATGTAACACGTCACAAATCAGGTTCTCTTAATTATTGCATTTTTTTCATCCTTTTAAGAATTGCAGTTAGAATTATAATAGTCTTTCTAGCATCTCTGACCCCTATGAGAATAATCGCATCCTTATGACGCTACGCTGAGGCAGACAGACACACCTGGCAACAGCAGAGACCCTCACTTGCCAACGTATCGGCTTCATACCATCGCAGCCCTTCGCATCCTTCCCTCCCTCATCCCCTCCCACCCCTTCCCGGGACCCAACGCAATACAGATCCTCCCAAACCCGGGGACCACCGAAACCTCACTTCATCATCCTAAAATACTGCCAGCTTATTGTATGCGATGCTGGTTAACTGATCACCTGCACACGCCGTCTCTCTCTCTCTCTCTCTCTCTCTCTCTCTCTCCTCTCTCTTGGTTGATCGATCTAGTTATACGGTTTGTAAAGTTTTTGAAACCTGTACAGTGCAGGAGAGCTAATCATTCAGAACTGTTTAGAAATATGGAGAGGGAGAAAGAGAGATTATATTAAATTTGCGATAAAATGTGGCGTTAACTTGTGTCACGTTAATTGTATTAATTTCATAAGTTATTAGTCTGTGTTTTCTTCAATTAAATGATAACTGTGTGAATTATATATTATTTTTTTCTATGGAGCCACCTCTTATTCGGGAATATAACGTAAGATAGGTGTGGCACCACTTTTGTCGTGCGTTTAGCATCTGTTTTTTATTTCCAGATTTTGCAGATGAACAACGACTTCCGTTCTTCACTCACTCAGACTTATAGACATTCATTTCTCCATCGTTCCGGCTTCCGTGTACCCGCGTTATCTAGCTCTTATTGACAGCAGCGACAGCGGTATGAAATAAGTGGTATGCTATATGTTGAAGGAATCAATTGAGAGAGAGAGAGAGAGAGAGAGAGAGAGAGAGAGAGAGAGAGAGAGAGAGGGGGGGGGGGGGGTTACAGTAAGAAGATATTTTATGCTGTTTTGTCTTGGAAAACAAGCGATAATTCCAAAATAGGAAGGAATGGTGCCTTTGTATAAAAGGAAAGAGCCTGTCTGTGCATTGGCAGATGACCGTTGCCAAGCAAGGTTTTTTGTTTTCTTAGAAGATCCCGCAAGAAAGAAAATCCTTCAACAAAATTCTACTTAATATTCAAATATCTAAAGGTCATATCCTTCTCCTGTAGATGAAAATGGAATGGTTTTGAGTAAACGGAAAATCGAACTAAAGCGAAGAAAGAAACCCAGGTCACCAATAGGGTATCAGTTCGTACTGCAAACTATGCTCATATAATTTCATGCTAAAATTCGTAGACTCTGACTAAAATCCCATGAGATATTTCAGGAGGGATTTTGGATGGCTTGTACGATTACAAATAGTGGAATTAAATCTAATCACCAACTTTTAAGTCGAAGACGAGAGCCTCACAAAGCCTACAATCTATAGACAATGCCTTATTACGGATTCCTCTTCCCATACCTAGCGTGGTATCATGGATATTGGTTGTAACAGTGGTCTATACAGAATATGAAGCACATGAAAACATTGCAAACGACAAGAGATTGCAAGAGTTGTGAACTGAAGGAAAAAAATGTTAGGATAGCCCCCGGTCCCTTTTTTTCTTGAGTTGGAGTTTGTATGAATTTTGATGCCCTGAGACAATGCGTGAATTATCCAGTTTATGCCAAAAGTCCTTTACTTTATTGGCTATGTGGGCATTATGTGAGCTTTATTATGGCGCTTTCAGGAGCTTGATTAAAGTGAAAAGCAAAACAGCGGACGCTGAGAATCCTTCGGAATGAAATCTAATAGAAAGCAAAACATTTTTTGTTATTTTTCCAATTTTGCCGTCGTGGTAGGTCTGCAGTGACATACTTGGCTTTATGTAACATTCTTCACCCATTATGGTAGTCGTCCTTGCTAGTTTAAGAGGCATATCTTTATCGTTATTTCAACTCAAGCTCGAAGAACAAGAAGGCAGAATGAATGAAGCGTTATTTTCAGTATCAATATGCTGTTTCGCTAATGACTGCATTTACGAAGTGAGTTTGATTGGTGTGTTATCTGTTCGGCCCTAATTTCACATAAAAACTCTTGATAAGTACAGTGCAGGTATTTGATAAAATTTCGATATGAACGAGTATATTAGTAGTATGATCTTTAGAGATGTGTTGGGAGATCCATACTAGTATAGTTGTTGCATGGGATTATAGAATGCATAAATGTGTGGGATTATAGAATGCATAAAATTTGAAACAGACATAATATATTCTTGGATGGTTGAACGGGTATAGAAATGGAATTTGTTTTTCTTTTGGATCAGTTACAAACTCTTGCAAGTGAAACGAACAAGATCCCTCATAATGATACGTTTGTTTATGTGATAGTGAGTGTAAACT
The DNA here is from genome assembly GCF_015104395.2 of Macrobrachium nipponense. Taxonomy (NCBI): domain Eukaryota; kingdom Metazoa; phylum Arthropoda; class Malacostraca; order Decapoda; family Palaemonidae; genus Macrobrachium; species Macrobrachium nipponense. The sequence continues at coordinate 52,127,123 of NC_061107.1, read as the reverse complement.
GACTAAAGTTTCAAATTGAATTGGGGTTTCTCATAAAAACCACAACTATTGAGACAACGGAAAACTAAAGTAGCGTTCATTTATGCGATTTTTTTAAAGGTTCAATTAACCGTCTCATTTGTCTTTACTTGGAATTTTATGCAGATTTCGTAAACAGGAAGTGATAGCAGTGACACAGTATTTGTTTGCACGTGGATCATATGGCCAGATATATCTGACTGCCTGAAGGAAAACGTGATAACTGTTTTGATTTGATTACGGATGTCTGGTATTTCTACATCAAGAAACCAGGAGTTGATTTAAGATTAGTAGTTATATTGCCCAGTCTTTACCTACTGCACATAATGTGCTAGCTAGCTATATATATATATAAATAATATATATATATTATATATATATATATATATATATATATATGTACACTATATATATTACACATATATATGCAATATATATATATATATATCTATATATATATATATATATAATATATATAATAATTATCACATCACCGTGATTCAAATATTATTCGAGCTACAAATGTCCTTTAATATCTGATTCGCTCTACTTCGGAATTAATATATTTTCATATATGTAAACCGAAGGGGAATTTTTTTAGTTGATAATAATTTCGTCCTCCCGTGGATTCGAACCAGCGCCCAGGTAGAGCGAATTAGATATTAAGGGACATTTAGTACTCGAATAATTATTATGTTATATATATATATTATATATTATTATTATATATACATAATATTATGTATATATCTTATATATACAATATATAATATATATATATATATATATATATATATATATGTATATTATATAATATATGTATATATATATTATATATATTAAAAAAAAATTGTAAAAAAAAAAAAACATCCTTACAAGAACTTCTCACAAACACCAAAATAATACACAAGGAAGGCAACTACAATCGTTTATTGATATCACAAGCTGTCAGCATCGCTATGCAACGCCCCAACCTTAACATCCAACGTGAGGCAGACCGATCCTTGCCCTCATGTAGGAGGCAGCCCTTTAACCGCGTGGAACAAAACCACCACACGCGGACAGGAGCGCGACACTGACATTCAGTGAATTAAACATATATGTAATTAATATATATTTATGTATAATATGTATATAATAACTTACTTTCAACTTTTTATATAATTTCTGTTGTTAACATATTTATTTATTTGTCTTATTTTATGTTTCACTATAGTCTTTTGTAAATACTTAAAACTAGGTATCTGGCAATTGTACTACCTTTCCGTCCTCATGACGTCACAAAACGCATGTAGGCTCATATTTGTACTTTTATGGGCTGCTCTGTGAGCAAGAGCCCGTGCTGACACAAGGTCAGCTTAATCAAAAACAACATATTTGTATCAGTACGCTTGATAACGTCAATACGTATAGGTTGACGAAACAGCTGTCGCGTGTAAAAATACTGGAGTAAATGGAAGAACCCCATTATGTGTCCATTAGTAACCTGAACAATGAAGTAAAGAAAATAATTAGAAAATATGAAGCAATTTCAAAAAAGCTGGTTAACAGTGAGAAAGCCATTCTATTCAATGAATGTTGTATACGTGAAAATTGTGCCCTAGAAGTATATATATTATATATATATATATATATATATATATATATATATATATATATAATATATATATATATATATATATATATATATATATATATTTGTGTGTTTGTTTATTGAATTTGTGCGATAATGCTACTCCCAAGAAATGACAAGCATTGTTAGTTGAGATTCTCAACACAAAACTTGACTACAAAGAAATTCTTCTTGAATGTATTGGTTATTGAAAGCTGGTTATCATCAGCGAGTGGAGAATTTGTATGCTATCTGAATTAGATGTTCCTTTCATCTAGTGTCAGGAGCCTCTATATTTGGGTTAAAATCTTGTCCGTCGCGTGTGTTAACATAATATGGTATTGCTATTTAATATCAGTGTATCCTCTCTGAGAACTGATTGGCATGATAAGAATAAAGTTTGGTCTCTGGATGTTCATAATCTTTGTACGAAAATGAAGCATTTTTTTTTCATTTTGGGGTCTCGTGGTTATGGTCCGACAAAATTATGCAGGTATTCTCTTTGTTTCGGATGACTGAGCAAACACCGATTGGAAGAGACGAAATGGAAGAATGAACGCCATTGACATGTTTTTGTAATGATCAGCATTGTAAACGCCAATACGAGAATTTTTGTTAGCTAACTTGTTTTTCAGGATTACCCTGTGGCTAGGCTAGTTTTCATTTATTGTTTTCTCTCAACGGCCCATACTGTTTCCTAAATCGTGAGTACTTTCTATTTCTCTTCCTCAATGCGAGGAGGTCATTACTGGCCTCTGTTATGCCGAGTCAGCGCTTTTTTTTTCTTTTTTTTCCGCGCTCTCGACGGGAAACGGGCGGTTTCCAGAGCGCACTTTCTTATTTGTAAACTCAGTAATGTGGCAGCGGTGAAGGTCATTGCCAAGTGACCCACTCGATCTTATCTGGCCTGGCAAAGGGGAGGGAGGTCAAGGACATGTCTCGTCATTGCGAAAGCAGTGGGGCGAAAATAGTTGGGCGAGGGTTTTTTCTTTCTATTTCCCCTGATTCGGTACTGTTTGAACAGATGCCAGTGCATCAATGATTAGAAACGATAGTTTAAAAATCGGAAGAGAATATCGTTTTGGTACCAATGGTGAGGATTGGTCGACTATTCCTTTAGCGAAATGTATCGGATTTAAACAGAATATCCTTCTTCCTGTTACAACGGTTAAAGTTATCCTCCGCATCCTGATATGTGCATGCATTCCAATCCTCACACGGGATTTAGGGTTTTATCGTTTGGGTAAAAGCACACACACACACACACACACACACACACACATATGTATTATATATATATGAGCTGATTAAATACAGTTTTGAATATGCCTTCTCCGTGATATTTTCAAGTCATGTAAAACCGTTATAGGTGGTACTGTGCGTATGTGTAACAAAACAAGTCAACCGCCAAAAACGTTACAAGTTGACTTGGCTTGGGCAGTTCAAAAGAGTGCCACGCATCTCCATATTCCTTCTTAATTGGCCCTTGTGTCTAAGGAGCCAGAATAACCAATCAGCTTCTTGCATTACGATGCTGTGTGTAGGGGGCATTTGAAACAGGCCGCACCAGCGTTGGGCGTCCAGATGAGTTCGTTAGCGGGTCCCATACAGGACAGACTGGGTCGAAACGAGTTCCCATTGCCCTGCGGTCGCCGTCGGCCGCTGCACAAAATCGTGTGTCAATAACAGTCTAACCTGCCGTCCGGTTGTGCACTAGCATAGTTAACGTAATAATTACAAGTAAAGGCCGCCTGTGTAGCTAAGAATACACCTGTGTTAAATGTTTCCTCGCTTTTTATTTTTGCATGTCCTCCATCGCATGCATGTTAATTTCTCTCTCCTGTCTTTTCCTTCGTATCCCGAACCCACAAATGACCGAGATCAGGTCATATATTTTATATATATATATATATATATATATATATATATATATATATATATATATCTATATATATATATATATACATATATACATATATACTTGTGTGTGTGTATCAGTGTCTCAGTTCCTAATCTAACCATCGGTTGAACGGCCAACCATTTTAGCCACAATCGAAACACCGATTAGAAACAGTTCTAGATAGGTTCTAATCAGTGACTTCTGGGAGTTCAACGACATGACCGACAATAAGGCGACGGACAAAAACGCAAAGAATGTCCACAGATATTTCATTTTTATCTTGATCCGTCGAGTGAACAGTCCATCAGTTGCATGGAAGGGAGGCAGCTCTCATGATGAGTCCAGTCATGATCATCATCTTGGAGATTGTGATTCCCTTGTAGCTACTTCAGCAACTGTGTGGATATTGCCGATTGTTTATTTTTTTACCATGTTATCTTATGTATCTAGATTGTATATGTTACTGTCTGTACTTTTTATACTCCATATATATATATATATATATATATAGATATATATATATATATATCTATATATATATATATATTATATATATATATATATATATGTGTGTGTGTGTGTGTGTGTATGTGTGTGTGTGTGTGTGTGGCCTTGAGCTGAAAATAAAATGTTTTATTATTATTATTATTATTTTTTTTTCCTCTCTATCACAGTCCTCCAATTCGACTGGGTGGTATTTATAGTGTGGGGTTCCAGGTTGCATCCTGCCTCCTTGGGAGTCCATCACTTTTCTTACTATGTGTGCCGTTTCTAGGATCACACTCTTCTGCATGAGTCCTGGAGCTACTTCAGCCTCTAGTTTTTCTAGATTCCTTTTCAGGGATCTTGGGATCGTGCCTAGTGCTCCTATGATTATGGGTACGATTTTCCACTAGCATATCCCATATCCTTCTTATTTCTATTTTCAGATCTTGATACTTATCCATTTTTTTTTTTTTCTTTTTTCCCTCTCTTTTCTCTTCAACTCTGGTGTCCCATGGTATTGCGACATCAATGAGTGATACTTTCTTCTTGACTTTGTCAGTCAACGTCACGTCTGGTCTATTTGCACGTATCACCCTATCTGTTCTGATACCATAGTCCCAGAGGATCTTTGCCTGATCGTTTTCTATCACTCCCTCAGGTTGGTGCTCGTACCACTTATTACTGCAAGGTAGCTGATGTTTCTTGCACAGGTTCCAGTGGAGGGCTTTTGCCATTGAATCATGCCTCTTTTTGTACTGGTTCTATGCAAGTGCCGGGCATTCGCTTGCTATGTGGTTTATGGTTTCATTTTTCGTATTGCACTTCCTACATATGGGAGAGATGTTATTTCCGTCTATCATTCTTTGAACATATCTGGTTCTTAGGGCCTAATCTTGTGCCGCTGTTATCATTCCTTCAGTTTCCTTCTTTAGCTCTCCCCTCTGTAGCCATGCTATTATTATTATTATTAATTATTATTATTATTATTATTATTATTATTATTATTATTATTATTAATACACGCAGGAACTTTGTCGGTTCCTTTCTCTCCATTCAGTTATCAGAGCCTCTTTCGTAATGAAATTATTGAAAACCAGCTGGTTAATTCAAGGTTCTTACTGGGTGTGTCATCTGTACGATGTAGCTCTTTACGAGGAGGTTACATTCAGGTCCATTGATGAGCTTCAATATCTCCAAAATTAATATTCGACCTTAGGGTAGAAAATTAAATATCAAGATGTACTTTGATTTTTCTAAACTCTTCCAGGAGTACTTAACTTCAGACTGCTCGAGTAAGACCTTCATACTGGCATCTCGAGAACAGGTTGCATGCTAAGGAATATTCAGATCATGTTCCAATGCATGATCTAGGTTTGAGCACTTAGCTTACTTTCCTCTTCCAGAACTTCCCCCACTGGAAAGCACGGCAAGTATATACTTCGAGCACTTAGGGAAAAAAAAACAAGGACCAGTTTACTCTGAAAATGTGGAAACCTCCCATTTTTCTGAACTGTGATGTTTGTGTTGGATTTTTAAGTTTTAATTGCGATTCTTGTTTCGTGATAATTTGGCTGTACTCTGGTGTATATTAGTATATATTTTAAGTGCGAATGCAGAGTTGCCCTGAAGAAGGCCACGAATTGGTGGTTGAAACTCCTTGAAGACTGGAAAAATAGTACTGGATATATGTATATATATATATATATATATATATATATATATTATATATATATATATATATATATATATATATATATATATATATATATATATATATATATATATGTATATATATTCTATTTACTTATTATTATTATTATTATTATTATTATTATTATTATTATTATTATTATTATTATTATTATTATTATTATTATTATTATTATTAATCCAGAAGAAGAAGAATAAGGTGAACCCTATTCAAATAGAACAAACCCACAATGGCCACTAACTTGAAATTCAAGCTTCCAAAGAATATTGTGTTCATCAGGAAGATGAAGGTAGAGGGAAATACAGAAAGAGAGAGAGAGAGAGAGAGAGAGAGAGAGAGAGAGAGAGAGAGAGAATCTCACTTATTAAAAATATACAATAAATTGATAATTAGGTAAAAATGTAACAAATTCAAGGAAATTAGCCTTAGTTAGCAATGAATTGCATCTTCGCTTGAACACTTAAAGTTCCAATCGCACGACATCCTCGAGGAGACTGATCCCTAGTTTAACAATGTGAGAAATATAAGACCTCTGGAACTGACAAGTTCTACAGAGCGAGGCGCATTGACTTCATATTGGTGCTGCTGTTCATCAAATCTGGTTGCTCTGGGGGATCAATTCGGAGTGTGAAAGACTGACAAACAAGAGACCATCCGTCGATGGTCCAAATCATAACTGCTAACAGCAGCTATCATGTGTTAGAATTCTAAAAAATAACGTTGGCAGTTATTTAGATAGGAATAAGAAGGAAGTGTGAAATGGACAGTGTAAAGCTTTAGAATGAAAATATCGATCTATTGAAAAATGTGTATAACTAACTTTGAATTGGTTGCTTAAAGTTTAGAAAAGTTCATCTTAAGCACAAGAATTTACGAGACAAATTGTACCCTTTTTTTAAAAATCAACTGTTGTTAAAATATTTATGTAATTATAGCGGAAAACATCAACTTTTCACTTCAGGTCTTCTTCAAGGTTATTATTATTCAACTTCTTGTATCTGAAAGTGGCAAACAATAATATTTTTTTTAAATATATTTTATCATCCAAATGTGTATTCACAATAACTGCAACATTCAGAGTACATCCGAACGATAGGTATTTCGTTGTTATCAACACATGAAAAATAGGTAATGCAATTCTTCCGTGTTGAATGTTTTAAGTCAATTACAAACACGCATAATAAAACATATAGTAGGCAGCAGTCCGAATAGAACGAATTTAACCACTTTATTATTAAAGATCCATGTGACAAAGGTTTACGTAATTTTTTTTTTAATTCCTTAGGAAGATTTACGTCAGAATTTAAAAGAAACAGACAAAACAAATGTTTTAAAGCATATAACTTTTTCCTGGCACTCTAGACTACTTAAAATCAGGTCTAGCTATCACGCTGAAATGAAAAATATTCCCTCGACTCCAAACACAAATATTTTCTCATATGAAAACAAGCAGGTTAATGAAAAGGGTTGCGAGGGAGCAGTAACCAATCGTAGATTCTCGTAAGAGAAGAAAGAACTGGAGTCAGTCAAGAGTTACTACTTTTTTAAATCGTTAATGAAATCATATGCTAAGTCCCCATATTCAAATAAACAAATGCAGATCTAATGTGATAAGATTCAACAACAACAAACGGGGCCAAATACACTAAGACTCTCTGAAGAATAAACAAAACACAAACAAACACTCAAAACTTCAGGAGAGGTAATCATCGAGATCATTCTATTACGCAAGTGAACGAGATTCATCAAACAGGGTCAACCGAAAGAAGGGCGGGTGGGAAAGCCAGGCTTCACCAAATCGGACCAAATTCAAGGGGAAAAAACACGAAGAAAATTTCGTCTTCTAAGTGCTTGGTTTTTTTCCTCTCGTCCTCATTTCCTTTAAAGACAGACACCAGTTAATATTCATAAGTATCATCTTTTGTACATGGGTCCCTTATTCCACTTCATTGTCTTGTTATTATGATGTAAAATGTGTTCGTAAATGTCGTAAGTAACGTACAGTAAAATACTTCTCTCTCAGTCTAAAACTCCTTCGTTTAGTTTCGGCTCTCGTTTTTCCTTGATTTATGGCTGATCTGAATTGTCATATAAATTCTAAAGCTCAAACGATTAGAAGGGGCGAACTTTAGAATATATATGACAATTCAGCTCAGCCGTAAATCAAGGAAAAACGAGAGCCGAAACTAGACGGAGTTACACACTGCGAGAGAAGCATTTTATTCTACGTTACTTGCGACATTTCTGAACACATTTTACTGAATGATAACAAGACAGTGAAGTGGAATAAGGGACTCATGGACAAAAAGGTGATACTTATGAATATTAACGGCTGTCTATGTCTTTAAGGGAAATGAGGATGAGTAAAAAAAATTTAAAAAATCGCACTCAGAAGACTAAGAAGGACGACTAAAAGGAAATGAACGAATATGGAGGAGAAAAGATTTATGTATTGGTATCCGTAGATGCTAAAGATGGCAAAAAGTATCGTTAATGGTTCAGTTAGCTTGTCTGTTGGTTCTTTGTTACAATGTGATTTGATTTGGAGTTGTCTGACATCGTGACATCAAAGTTTACTGACGCCGTATTTGGTCGCACGATGCACAAAATGGTATTTCCATCCTTTTACGGAAACAAGGTTCTTGGGAAGGATTCGAGGCACCTTCCAGGAATCTTTTGTTTTTAAGAAGATTAGGCAAAAGGTTTTGAGCTGAATTTAACAAACATTTTGCCAATGATTGGCCCTTAGACTAGTAAAGGCCTCTCCACACTAGGAAACATTGTTTGTAAATTATGTATATATATGTACATATACAATGTTTGCACGTATGTATGTATTTATATCATCATCATCATCATCATGGCTATCACTCGATTCGAGTATGAATGCTCTGGGATGTTGTTATTGATGGGTTCTTATGTGGCTGATGAGACCAATTCTCGAGCCACATACTCTGTCACAATTGGGGCATGTGTTGTTAGGGGGGAGTGGAGGCTGTGGATGGACCTGACAACTTGTCTTGCAGCTCTACGGTTCTCCAGATGCTGCTTTCTGGTCTCTTCATAATTTTTAATTTCATCTTTCACTTTAACTCTCCAAGCAGATCGCTCCACTGCATCGGTCTCCCATGTTTTATTGTAAGCTGTCTTTGAATCTCTTCCTTGGTTTGCCAACATTTCGAGTCCCGTCACTTAGCTCTGAGTAAAAGAGCTGCATAGGAAGGTGGCTGTCTGCCAGTCTGACAACATGCCCTGCTCATCTCAACTGGCTTTATATTATAATGGCCTCAATACTGAGGCAGTCGGCCTCTTCAAGAACACTGACATTAGTGCGGCGGTCTTCTCAAGTTATTCTCAAGATGTTTCGCAAGGACCGCTCATGGAATTTCTCAAGGGCTTTAACATGGCGTCGGTAAGTTGTCCAGGTTTCGGAACCATAAAGAAGGGTAGGTAGAACTATTGCCTGATATACTTTTATTTTGGTGTTAACACGCAAGTCATGATCATCAAAAATTTTCTTGCGTAGTTTTCCAAAAGCTGAGTTAGCACATCTTAGACGATATTGAACTTCTTCATCTATATTGGCATTTGAAGATAGATGACTGCCCAGGTATGGGAAGCGGTCTACAGTTTCTAGAGCTTCTCCATTAATTTCTATAGTAGGTGCAACTCTTATGGCTTCAGTTTGGGGTGGCTGATATAATACTTGGGTTTTTCTGATGTTGATGGAAAGTCCAAGACGAGAGTAAGCATTTGCAAATGCATTCAGTATAATTTGCAGATCATTTTCAATTTGAGCACAGACAGCTTGTCGTCTGCATACTGAAGCTCAACAATAGCAGTAACATTGACTTTAGTTCTTGCCTTTAGCAGGTTGAGATTGAATATTCCTCCGTCTGTTCTGTAATTGATGGAGATACCTGGAGGCAATTCCTCTTGAATGAGGTGCAAAACAACAGTTATAAATATGGAAAACAAGGTAGGAGCAGCGACACAACCCTGTTTTAAGCCTGACATCTTGGAAAGGTTCAGTAAGGCTACCATTAACCATTACAGTCACCGACATATTATCATGTAGTAGCCTCAGGATCTTTATGAATTTTGGTGGGCGTCCATCCATATCTAGATAGTATCTCCCAGAGCAGTTCACGCTTGACACTGTCAAAAGCTTTGGTCAGGTCAATGAATCCCATGTAAAGGGGTTTTTGTTGTTCTCGACATTTTTCTTGCAGCTTTCTCGCCGAGAAAACCATGTCAGTTGTACCACGAGCAGGTCTGAAACCATACTGAGACTCGGGTAGGATCTTCTCAGCTAGAAGTGTTAGTCTTGTTGTAAGAATTCTTGCTAAGACCTTTTCAGCTACTGACAGGAGGGTAATTCCTCTGTAATTTCCACAAACTGATCGGTCCCCTTTTTTCTTATACAATTTGTTGATAATTCCATCTATGAGGCCATTTGGAATTTCCTCATGCATCCAGATTTTTTCAATTAGTTGGTGAAGTTGACGATGTAAGGTTGGTCCTCCATATATATATATATATATATATATATATATATATATATATCTATATATATATATATATATATAATATATAGTGTGTGTGTGTGTGTGTGTTGTGTGTGCGTGTGTGTGTGTGTGTGTGTGTGTGTGTGTATGTAAATTTGTATAAATTTTCAATTCCACCAGAAGCAAGTCAGAATGATAGGCTCCTTTTTCTAAAAACCTCCTTACCCTTCTCTTCTTCTTTCTCTTATCCCTACTCGAGTGCAATTAAGTAGCAAAGTAGACGACAACTGAGGTCTGGAAAGGAAACATTGTTTGCAAACTGTTTGCAGACAATGTTTCCAGTGTGGACAGGCCTTAACAGCTAAAGCGAATTTGGTACAGGAATCTTATGAAGGATTCTCCAGTACTGGGGAGTTGGCAATCGTGCCACCTTGGAGAGGAGGGGTGGGGGTTGTGGTTGGTTGTTGTTGATCGCTTAGAGGTTTGTGGTGACTTTATGGTCTTCTTAACAGTGCCGTCATTCTTTTTATTATATTGCACTAAGTTCCAGATAGTGTTTGAAAATGTGTATGTTCTCAAAAATGCATTTCATGACGGAAGGCGTCATGATCTTATGGAAACATTCGTATATCGTCGATGATGTTGAAGACCAGTATTTGTTTCTCAGCAAATCCCTTAACGGGTGAGTGCTAGTCATTCAAGCAAAGAGATCTCTCCCCTTCATAAAAGAATAACTGTTTAGAATCTCAAAGTTGTTTACACTATTGCTAATTATAGCCGAAGTGAGGCGTAACTGTTTTAAAATAAAAAGGCCCTCTGGTGATACCTCCAAGAATTACTCGGGTTTTATATTTCTTTGAAATGGTTTTCTTTTCATAGGAAAACAAAACCTTACGCTTGAGTATTTTTTTAAATTATTCATCTTATAATGATAAACAGTATTTATATATATATATATATATATTATATATATATATATAGTATACTTATATGTATACATACATATATATATGTATGTATACATATAAGTATACTATCTATATATATATATATATATATGTATACTTATATGTATACATACATATATATGTATGTATGTGTATATATATATATATATATATATATATATATATATATATATATATATATATATATATATATATATAAGTCTATCACATTACCGTGATTCATATACATATATCGAACTACAAATGCCCTTTAATATCTAATTCGCTCTACCTCGGAATTAATAATATTTTCATATATGCTTAAACCGAGGGGGGAATTTATTAAGAGATAATAGAATTGGCCATCGACAGGCGCGAACCAGCGATTTCCCAATTCCAGGACTGGCAGTGAAGCCTAAACCACCCCGACACCGGTGGCCAATTCTATTATCGCTTAATAAATTCCCCCTCGGTTAAGCAAATATATGAAAATATATAATTCAGAGGTAGAGCGAATTAGATATTAAAGGACATTTGTAGTTCGATCTATATATATTATATTATATATATATATATAGATATATATTATAATATATATTATATATATATATATATAGTATACTTATATGTATACATATCTAATACTCTATATATAGATATATATAATTATATATAAGTAATATGTGTATATATATATAATATATATATATATATATAATTATTATATATATAATATACACATATATATATATTTATAATATATTTCCTTTACTAGGTTTGTTTGCGGACTGTTTATGGAAATGCCCACATTTACCCTGGTTTCTTCTTTCTCTGATGTCTGAAAAACTAATGTCAAAAGGCCTCGGAGCTCAGTAAAGAGGAACCAACAGCCTTCTTCTTAACAACAATGAGGCCAGAGTGCAAGGGTTGAAGGAATCTGATTAGAACTTCTCAGACTCTCAGCCTGGAGGCAGCAGATTCGGGGTTTCACAAAACTTCGCATTTACATCGGAAAAGGAGAGAAAATGAGGAACGGTGTTAATGGAACTTGTCTTTTGTGTGGTTTCTCTGCAATGAGTTCCAGCCCTTTCTTTGCCCTTGGGTTTTTTTTGTGTGTGTGTTTGCGAAGGCCTTGTCTCTCTTTCTCTCTCTTTACGGTACGTGCACAATCACAATTACTCACAGTGAATTGGAGCATGAGGCAATTGTACACTATTGCGACTTTTGTACTTCGGGTGGGGGATAATTTAACGATGTGTTATTATGCGGATAAACACGGGTACAACTTTGGTCGGTATTAAAAGCGTCAAGCTTCATTGCTGGCGCGTGGAGTGAGTGATTACAATACGGTGTCGAGATAACTTAACACTTGTTATCCTCAGAAAGTGCACGAAAGGTCAGTTGCCATATGAGTAACAAACCTTTTCAGTTGAAATAAATGATGCAGAAAAGCAAGGCTATTGTCCCTTCATGAGAACAGCCATAATGTCTTGATAAGGGGATGCGCCTATAATTATAGCTCCTAAAAAGCGATAGATCCTCTTATTTAATAAAGAGGCTTCAGAAATTTCGCAGCAGGGAAGTTAATGGCACGTCAGTAAAAGACTTTTTTTTTTTTTTATGCATTTTCTGCTTGCTTACTGCGATTAGTATGTACTGTTTCGTGTGTGTGTTTTTTTCCTTTTTTAAGTGGTACAGAGTAGCAAATTTTATACACCTACCATACTAAAATACATGTCAAATCTTATGGAAACTCGACGCTCACAAGCGTTCTCTGTGGGAGGTTGCAGCGCGGATTTTTAATCTCTCTCTCTCTCTCTCTCTCTCTCTCTCTCTCTCTCTCTCTCAAATAGCGATAATTTTTCAGTACGTAGAGCTGATTATATGCGGTGAAAGGTACGCAGAGTACTATTGAAAACAGATATAGAAAAATCCAATGTTTTCATGCAGCGCTGAGTTATCCTGTACAGAAGCAGCTGCTCTCAACGAGCATCTGTTCTAAACTGTGATACCAAACGAAAGCGTCCATTAATGTCCCCGTTTTCTTCGGCTGAGGCAGAGGGTTTAAACGTCGAACGGATTGACAGCTATTGAGGGCGTGGGCGGTGTAGGGCGGCGGCCTCCGGCAGAAAGTGCTCGAGATGATTTCATCGAACTGGACATGCTTAAGCTTCGTGATTTAGGATGCGTCCTCCGCATGTTTTTCGGGTTAATTATACTCTGCTTTATTTTATAGTTCTTTAAAATGTGTTGATTTAGGAAATATGTCCCTTAAAATGTATTGATTTAGGAAATATGTCCCACACGCCTCGATGCATTTGTCACTGATGTGTTCGCTCTTTCTCTTGATTAGGATTGAAGACTTTTCTTTGATTTAGAAAAGGGAGCAGTGAAGGTAGAAGAAGATATAGTGGATTATTTTGCTTCAATGAGCTGTTGCCTAATGTTACTGATGAATATGGATGAAATTATATTTATTGAGAAGCATTCACAAGAAACGTATTTCTTTTATTTGCTCAAAATACTTGGTGGAAGGGAGGCCTTATTGTTCATACAAGGGCTTCTTTCTCTTTAAGCAATTTTTCGGTACGCGTATTTTTTTTTTCTTTTTTAGAAATCCTGCGAATAAAAAGACAACTTGAATATCTTGAAGAAATGTATTCATGTCTTGGATGTTTGTCACTGTGTACAAATTACGTGTAACACACACACACACACACACACACACACACACACACACAGACACACACACACACACACACACATATATATATATATATATATATATATATATATATATATACTATATGTGTGTGTGTGTGTGTGTGTGTGTGTGTGTCAATTTAGTATACTTGGATTTACGTACACATACTATGGCATACAATAAATATTTGCTAAAGTATATCTATAACGTCGGATGAGAACCTTACATAAAACAGTAAGGAGTACAAGTAGACTTTTTCCTTGTCCTGCTGTCTGTTTCTTACCAGATGTCTTAACGGAGAAAGAATTAAAGCTTCGAAAGCAGATAACTGTATGATCGCTTTTTGTTGCTGACGATACAAACTGCGCAGTTGGGTGCACACGATGACCTGCACATCCTTTGGCTGCATTGCAGAATGTCCATGTTGTTTAAAAATCCAACACAGTGCACTACTGTTCTGAAGCATGACGAACGAACGCACGTCTAAAGGGTTTGTTGCTAACACGTGTAAACATCGTGGTAAATTCGTGTGGTGTTTATCAATGATTACATAACGTTCAGAGTATGAAGTATACCTTAATCAATCAATTCAATGGAAACTCCGTAAAGGAATATCATGGTGGATTATGTACGACCTTTTACTGAGGTAATTTTGTCCCTGAAGATGGAGATAGAAGGGGCTAGGGGTGGCCAACCGAAGCTCGACTACTGCAAAAAAGGCATTTCTGACTCTTCTTTATGGTGGAATTATAATTCACAATGCGCGCAGATTGTTGTGGAACAAGCCAGGGGACTTCGCAAGGAAGCCTTTACAGAATAAGACGTGTATGAGGGACATAAAACGAAGTCCGGAGGAGGACGGGCAACGTTCACAGCCCCCTGTCCTTGAAACCAATGAGTTTTCTAAATATTCATTTGCACGTCGGAATATTCCAGTACAAAGAATACAAGAGGGAATGAAAAAAAAATTCTGTGGATCATCATACAAGTTAATTCAAACTTGAATTTGAAGGCAACGGTACAACACATGGTGAGGGCACTGGTTATGGATATATCACAGATAGATAAGATAGATAGGTTGATGATATTTGACCACAGACTTTAGCACAAATATTATTACTAGGAGTCTCATTTGGTCCAAAATACAGTAACTTCAAACACTGATAGATATATAATATATACAGGCAATTCGTAAGGAATACAGATAATAGGTTTAAGGCTGTTGCTTGTGGTACACAGAGTGGACCCGCTTGCCGCAAAAAGTTGATGGGGCAGTGTTTAGAACTCCAATGTTCTTTTACCGTTCATTGTTAATCTTCGATTCAGTTTTACATTCTGTGCATCAGAACACTAGTGAGATATCCTCCGACTTATTCTTTTGCTCTCAATGGAACAGCAAATTCTTGTCCTATCAAAAGTTATGTGCACCCTTGACTCATAAGAATTTCACTTGAGCCTCTCTCTCTCTCTCTCTCTCTCTCTCTCTCTCTCTCTCTCTCTCTCTCTCTCTCTCTCTCTCTCAGAATGATTATAAATTTACATTAAATTTTTTATAGATTATATAATAGATATATATATATATATATATATATATATATATATATATATACACACCTGTGTGTGTGTTATTACAACTAAACGGTCATTATCACATTCAAACTTTGACTGCTGCTGAATCGCGTATAAAGTCACACACACACACACACAAATATATATATATATATATATATATATATATATATATATATATATATATATATATATCTTGCAATTCCACAATGGTCCCGTGGGTGAAGTATATGAGATCCTCATAATTTTTCCAGCCATCCCCTCAAGATGAAACGAACCGTCTTCTCAGGGATGTTTTTACGAGCATATAGGATTTGTGATCCTGAATTCTTAGAAGAGGAAATTCAGAACATCTATGAAATTGCAAGATAATTATGTTACCCAGGGTATTTTATTGGTAGTTGCCTCCAAAGTTCCAAAAATGCATTTTATTGTCACGAAAGATCAAATAATCTGGAAATTGAAAATATTTTAGTTTTGCCATACCGCTATGAATTTTTATCAATTGTATGTAGCCTGAAATGTCTGAAAATGAATGTTGATTTTAGCCATAATTCCTCTGTCAAGAATGTTTTGTAGTAAACCAGTAATGCCAACAGGAGGAGGTTTACAAAATTAAGTGCTCTATTAGCAATTTTTTACCCTATATTGGACGATTTGGTAAGGAACTAAGTAAGAGAGTGACGCAGCATAAATAGAAAGTAGGGGCTGCAAAAAGTTCAAGTGCCAGTTTTTGTCACGTGAGAAACTTGAACACCTTATAGACTGGAATTCAGCTAGAGTCGTTTTTAGGAGTTCATCAATGCATGGCAGAATTGTTAGTAGAAGGATGTCTCATTAGTTCTTTTAGTAACGTGAATATGTGCGATGGTCTTTTTAAAGATGTACGAATTGTTGAAAAGC
Source organism: Macrobrachium nipponense (assembly GCF_015104395.2). Classification (NCBI taxonomy): domain Eukaryota; kingdom Metazoa; phylum Arthropoda; class Malacostraca; order Decapoda; family Palaemonidae; genus Macrobrachium; species Macrobrachium nipponense. The sequence goes on along the minus strand of NC_061107.1, from coordinate 52,110,765 downwards.
TTTATTCTTGATGATTCAAAAGTTAAACGAGTTGTTGGATATTTTACAGACAGATAATTTTGTACTGCGATTTGTAGTAACTGCATATTTCCGCTAAGCACGTTTTTTTTGTTTTGAATATGTTTATTTGTATTCTTAAGTACGTTGTTGACTTGTTTTATTGTTATTTGTGACCTCATGTTGCTTTCTTGTGTAAGTTGTTTTCTTTAAATTGTTTAGTACCCTGAAGATGAAAGTTGAAATTCTTGGTACCTCCTTCTTAATGTGAGGATCTCTTATCTCTTATATTAGGTATTAATTATATATATATTATATTATATATATATATTATATATGATATATATATATATATTACATGCATCGCGACTAACAAATGTCCTTCGATATCCAATTCTCTTTACCTTGGATTAATATATATAATGGAAGGGAAATATTTATATTTGATGGATAATTTCGTCCTCTCGTGGATTCGAACCAGCGCACAGAGGAAGGAATCAGGAATTGAGTGATGTTACCGACTCTGCCAACAAAATTATTATCGATTAAAAAATTTCCTTTCAGGTAACATATATGAAAATGTATTAAAGGACATTTGTAGCTCAATGCATGTATAGAATCACGGTGATGTGATAAAAATTCATATATACTATATATATATATATATATATATATATATATATATATATATATATATATATATATATATATATATATATACTATATATATATATATATATATATATATATATATATATATATATATATATATATAGAGAGAGAGAGAGAGGAGAAGAGAAGGAGAAGATGGAAGAGGAGAGGAGAGAGAGAGAGAGTGGGGGTGGGGATGAAGTGAGGGAAAGAGAATCTGGGTTTTTTTTTTCAAATATTTTGAGACATCATCCTGTCAGTCTGCTCCATGATAAGCCTTCAATATTTCCCGTAAGTGTCAGTCTGGGTGAAAGTTTTATATTCATATCCCCTTCCCATCCCGTGGTCGTAACGAGGCAGGATGTGGGCTGTTACCAGTGCTGGGGGATCCTGTTGCAGCTATGGTTAGAATGTATAGTGCTCCGCTGCATACCCTAGCCTTTCCTGCTAGTGGTCGGCTGTGAGCATTTCCTTTAGCAACGGATTCAAATGTTATAAATTATAGGTCAATGTTAGAGACTGAATGCACTCTACATAATATGGTTGTTTTCCTCCATCTATTTTACCTTGTGGGCTGTCGTATAGGCTGTGGACTTCATCCGAATATGCTTGCGACGAAACGAAATGCTCACGCCTGGGACCACCCTCTAATATCTATATATATATCTATATAATATATATATATATATATATATATATATATATATGTATATGTATATGTATAACACACATACATACTTACATATATAATTGCAATAGTCACAGTGCCCTCTGAACTTCTCAAATTGTGGCTATTACAATTACATATTTATCGGGTAAAAATGACCAGTCAATTCTATATATATATATATATATATATATATATATATATATATATATATATATATCATATATATATATATGTATTGTATGTTTTTATATAGAAGTTCATCGTTCTAAGTCACGGATTCACACACACACACACACACACACTGCACACAAGCACACAGCATCTACCCTATCTGTCTATCTATCTATCTATCTCTCTATCTATATATAAAGCTGGTTTCTTTAGTTGGGGTGGCTCTAGGAAAACAAAACAAGAAGCGATGTCGTTATCTTTCCCCTTTAACTGCAGAATCATTGATGAGCCCCTTGGTGGGAAAGCCTGCAACATCAGTAGCCGCTCACTGGTGTTGGTGTGTTGACCATTCATTCCTCTCGGCTGTGCTGTTCACCTGAACCTTGTGGACAGCCTCAGTTGCTTCATCCTTACAGCCAGCACAGTCTTGGCTCTACTCTTCCCTTGTTGTGCAGGGTCCGAATTGTTCATTCTCAGGTCTTTTTTATTTGTGAGCAAACAACTTTTAAACACTCAGTCTTATGTTCTTACATTTGTTATCCTTTTTACTGCATCGTCGTTCATTAAATTTCTTTCCCTTTTAGCATTTCTCACTCCTCAAAAACTATGACGTTTGATTTAAAAAAAAATTCAGTTAAAAAGGTTTTTAATGATTTGCTTTTCACTTCTTTTCCAGGTGAGTCTATCGAATGGTCTTGAGTAACGTTTGTGCTAAGGTCAGTATCTACCTATTTATCTTTTGACATCGTTTATATAACTTGTGTGTGAAGATGAGATCCTGATGGTTGATTGATTGATTGTGAGTTTTCTGGCGTTACAACTACCAGGGTCACAGACGCCGAGAGATACTGATGAAAGGGAGATAGAGATGGCTTGGACATGTCCTTGGCACCACCTCGGGAAACTAGAATGTGCAAGTGTCAACTGAGTTCTTTGGGCACCAGAAGATTCCAACTAGGGTAGTGACTATGAAAGAGATGGGAGGCTGGAGATGAGAGAAAATTTGTGGAAGTGAAGACCCAGGAAAGACATGACTGGAGGAATTTCACTGAGCCCTTTTGCATCTCACAGTGTTGAAAGTAATGCTGATGATGATATGCCCGTATTTATGCGTTTCTGGCCAGGAGTAGAGGAATACTGTAGGCGATTCTCAGTAAAAGGTGGAAGGTGACAGTAAAGAATAACATTGGCTGATGTAAGGTGGGGTTATGATTAAGAAATTAAAGCGTTTCCAGAGTTTTATTAGGAAGGAACCGTATGGGTTTAGACGAGGAGGGGGAGGGTTTGCAGATCAGGTCGCTCGTTATGGAAGTTTTGTTTGAATTTGGAGAGCAGAAGGAAAGGGTTGTCTTTAGCAGGCGGTCGGGCTTAGGGAAAAATATGTGGCTGAAATGGTAGAGATGAGATGTAGAAGCTGTTGCTGATTTCGTTGTAGCCGGGAAATGATGGAGATCCATTAAAAATGGGATAAAATCGAATCTTGCGATATAAAATGCGGTAGGGAAAGTGACTGGGTTTTATGGCTATTCAGTATATATATAGGTGAAGTGATGAGGGAAGTTACAGAAATGACAGGAATCGTAGGTGCCAGTTCTTGGGACGAGAAAACCTGAGAATTAAGTGCGTAGTAGGTGCTATTTACTGGTAATAGTAGTTGAGAGGTTGTTAAGATTGGAGAAAGTATTTTTAAATATTGGGTAGAAGAGAAAGTTGACGGTGTGTTAGCAAGATTAAGTACAAATGAAAAGAAAGAGTTCATACGAGTAGGTGAGAAATGTAGAGTTACGAGTATGCGGTAGAAAGATCACTAGCATAAATGGAAAAGGATGGGTCCGAGATCTTTAAGGCTGTTGGTTGACGTGTCGAGATTGGAGAACGAGAGAGCGATGAAAATTTCTGTAATATTCAGTCCTGTGAGAAAGAGGGAGAGCAAAACTGGGAATGTCTCGTTAGATGCAACAGAAGAGACTGCGTTCAGTGGTGCAGTGTCTTGTGAGGAGCTTCTTGCGTGCATAGACCCAGTGGACGAATGGTGGACTTTTACTCAGTGGATTATTCATCCGAGTTAAACAATTAAGAAATGAGTGTGACAGTAACGGTTTGTTCTCATGTATGCCGCTCCTTATAAGGAGAGCTTCTCTCTGTCGTATATATATATATATATATATATATATATATATATATATATATATATAATATATATATATATGTATATATACACAGTCACACACATATACATAAGTATACAACAGAAAGAACTAATATAATTTATAAGTATATCAGAAAATCAATCCAGTGTTTCTTGTTATCATGGTTATTTCATTCCTCCTTTTTTTCGAGGTAATGGCTATCTCCTGTGAGGCGACAGGAGGCCTTTAATTGCTTTATGGCTGGGGTGAAAGGAGAGTCGTTCGAATATTTTTTATGGAGACAATCTTCTGCGGTTCTGTGCTAGCTTGCATAAATCACATTAGACACCAGTCAAGTGTTTTGGCCGTGGGATCTCATTAGATATTAATGAGAGAGAGAGAGAGAGAGAGAGAGAGAGAGAGAGAGAGAGAGAGTCCTTGTTTGTTGCGAAAGTGGTAAGCTTCATTCTTCAGTGACTTCATCATGTTGTTTCTAATTACGATGAGAGCTGATACTGATCGTCTGCGAGTGGTAGAACAGCAGGGCCAAGTAACCATTTCTCTTTGATTTTTCTTTAGCTGTCAGTCCAAATTGTCGTTCTGTGGAATAAAACTCCTCGAGTACCTTATGAAGTGACCGTTCTACGCTGTTGTGACCTTTCTCTTTGTAAAATTATGACAAATGCTCTGCAATGAACGAGCTCTGATCTGGGGTTATGATGAGGAGCCTAGAATTTTCTATTTTGATTTTCTTAATTTCAAAACTTATTTTCTAACCATCATCATTATAATCAATAATGTCCTTGAGCAGTTGCCTTTAACTTACGGTAAATCTTGTGTCAACCCCATCATATTTTAGGGAGACAGTCTTTTCGTCTCTTAATCAGTGTTAATGATCGCCCCTCCAGAAGATTTTGAGAGCGGCGTACGAGTGATTACTCATATTACCATTGATGTGAAATTAGACAGGAGTTTTGGTGGGTAATGGTTCTTTATGTTTTGTAGTCTTAATGGAGTTGTCTTGAAAACTAATAAAAAAATTTCTTATTCCAAAGAGTAACGTATCGTAGAATTATGACTTATATTTTTCGTTCTTTTTGGGCATCTGAGGTCGTAAGGTAACTATACTCTGTTTTTTTTTCATCTGTCCATCCGCCTGTGGTGTTTTTGTATGGTAACACTGCGTCCCGGGCTTTAGATAGTTACATTCAGCTTACATTCAACGATTATAATAAGATCCTATTTCGAATATTAAAGGTGTAATTCGCATACAGTAAATTATTAAAACACTTTTCAGTTGCAAATGTACACCCATATCTTTTATTTAACTAAACTTACAAATAGCGTAACAATCTAAAGCCCGGGACGCAGTGTTACCATACAAAAACACCACAGGCAGATGGACAGATGAAAAAAAACAGAGTATAGTCTCTCTCTCTCTCGAGAGAGAGAGAGGAATTGGCCATTTGCCTCAAGGAAGAAGAGAGAATGATGGGAAAACTTGAGGCCTCAAATTGGGGACGATGCGATGCGATGTTATGTCTAGGACCTGCCAGAGGGATGAACTGCCTGATTAATGATGACAATTTCCTTTTGCGTATGCGCCTGTTCATATATATTATATATATATATATATTATATATATATATATATATATATATATATATATATATTATGTATATGAATATATATGTATATATATATTTTATTATATTATGTATATGGGTCTACATACATACATACATATACAAGGTTTAGTAATAAATCTTTGTACGTACCCCCACAATATAACGTGTCTACATTACAGACAAAGGTTATCTTTGTTGAAACGTTGCCTTCGCATATGGTAGGCAAACATAGTTGTAAACCAAATCTAACTCTTAAAATAATATGCTATACATACATTACATACAATATATATTTCATTTTAGGTATGTTATGTATATTTGTCTTTGATAAATATATCTGTATGATATATGTATAATGTAATTAATTCTGTTTATAAATTATTGTATATAATATATCTATATATATATATGTGTGTGTGTGTGTGTGTGTGTGTGTGTGTGTTGTTTGTGTTTTGTGTGTTAATATACATATATAAAACAGTGAGGATGTGTATTATTATGTTTGCCTATCTTGTGCGTGCCCCAATCCACATATAGCTTTTACCTGTAATGCACGGACGTGATGTTGTGTAGGTACGCATAAAAGTTTTGTTACTTAACCTTGTATCATTAAATGATTTGTATAATTCTATTCTGAAATTCAAAACATTGCCTGGGAGGTCAGCGGTTAACCCCACCAACCTTTCTTTATCTTCGTTACATGTGAGACTATTAGCCGATGCCGTCTTAGTCTTCGACAGCAGCACCAATAATAAAAACAACTTATAAGAAAAAAGTCTTCCCACAATGGCGAGACTGCATTCGTTTTTTATGTTTTTTTTTATGTTGGTACAATGATCAAGTTTTCCATGCTCGAGTTATTTTGTTTGAATACGCGTTTGTTTATTTTAAAGAAAGTAATGACTGTTGTTTTGTGGTTGGCCTGGCTTTGTGTGTATATCGTAAGTATGCTGGTTGTTGTCGATTGATTTTCCTCTGTAATATTTCTTTGTAATAGTTAGTAGGAGATGGTTTTTTTTTTGTTAAGAATTTCACTGCTATACTATAAGCTAGTATTTACAGAACCATATGTGCAACTACCGATATTCTTGTTAGTATATCTGTATACAGCTGTCAAACATTTATGACATTGTTTCTGGAAATGTCTGTAAGCGAACACCTTTATGTGCTTTCGAGTGAATATTTATTTATGCAAAAATATCATTTTTCTTAGTGTTGACGTCTGTTTCGTACCCGTATTTATTTCATGCGCGTTTTATATATTGTGCGCGTGAGTGAACTTTAGTGTGTAGCAGGAGTTCGGATAATGTCAGTCATATGTCAGCTTGTGATTTATGAAGTTGACGGAGGGGTGGGTGGGGCGGGGGGGGGGGGGGGTGGGGGGGGGGGGGGGGGAATGGGAGGGACTCTACTCGAATTTATTGTGACTGAAACTGCAATAACTTTCATTTAGCTGGACATTGACCGACAGACGTATATAGTGGTTTTCAGCTTGCTGTTGTCTTAATTATAGGACTCTCTCTCTCTCTCTCTCTCTCTCTAAGTTGCACATGTTTTTTCTCTCTCCGCATTAAGCTCACAACTGGACAACCAGCGTTCGACTGTCGAACGGGAAGAGAGAGAGAGAGAGAGAGAGAGAGAGAGAGAGAGAGAGAGAGAGAGAGAGAGAGATTGATGTTCCCCCTAAACCTGTAAGCCTGTGCACTATCCTTGTCGACCTCATCAGTGAGAGAAGAAACTACTGGTTGGTAGACGACAGTTGTGAGTCCCAGCTAAGGTGAAGCAGGAGATATTATTATGATCATTATGAAGAAGACGATCCCTATTCGTATTGAACAATCCCACAGGGGTCATTGACTTGAAATTCCAGCTTCTAAAGAATATGATGTTCATTTGAAAATTATTATTATTATTATTATTCAGAATGGAAGAAACTAGACATGGGTGTTCATTGGTAAGTGAGAATCTTCACCACGTAAACTGCAGGCCCTCATAAGATATATTATCTCTCTCTCTCTCTCTCTCTCTCTCTCTCTCTCTCTCTCTCTCTCTCTCTTTATTGAGGCGACCGGGAAAGTAATAGAGGTTTATTAAGATCGTCCACAGTAGTCATTATTTAATTCATTTGATCCAGTAGTGACGTGAGAGTGAGCTCTGGGGGATCGTATATTCCACTTCTAAGGTAACTTTGGTGATTGATATTTTATTTTTATTTCTGTTATTCTCAATGAAAGTACTCATTAATCCGCATCAAGAACAGGAAGAACGAATAGTGAATAATAATAATAATAATAATAATAATAATAATAATAATAATAATAATAATAATATTAAAGCAATCACGTTGAGACGTTGAGAAGTAAGAAAGTGTAGTTAGTAGTAGTTGTTTATGTATTTGTGTTTATTTTATGTCGACACTATCTGGAGTGTCATCTCATCCAGGCTTGCATCCACGTCTCTTTCTCATGAGAATACTAAGTGTCTTCTCTGTATTTATGGCGTTTAGCAAATTTAACCCTGATGTTCAGTCTTCTCGTGTTTAAGCGCTGTGTAAAGTAGTCAAGGCAGCTATTCATCATAATTAAATGTAATGTATGCACATGAGGCTTGAAGGCTCCCCATTATACCAAAGCTTTAGATCTCGGAGAGATATTTTTTTGAGGCGGCGAGTAATTGGGAAGAAGATCCCTCATTTTCATTTACTCGGGGAGTAAGCCTGCAAACTGCTTTGTTGTTTTTGTTTGTTGTTGTTGTTGTTAAGGGGGGAGGGTGTTGGAAGGAAAGCCTAAGGAAGAGTCTAAAAAGGTCTGAAAAATATAAAGAATAAATAATGTGCATGTTAATCAGTATACAGAAAATTGATTTCTAATAAAATATAGCATATTTATTTTGATTTTCGTTGGTGAAACAAGACTGCCTGACCACAGGTTTGCGCTTGTTTTGATTTATTTGGTGTACTGATTTTAGGCTATGTTTCTGTTCAGTTAGTTTGTTTCCACTAATAACTAAGAATATAAGAAAGTGTTTAAT
>NC_061107.1:52057489-52097489 GCF_015104395.2 Macrobrachium nipponense | reverse complement strand
AAGAAGCAGCAGCAAGTTCTGTATTACACTTAATAAGTAGGAGGCCTTTTGACATATTTTAAATGGCGTAGGAAATATATTTTTGATTAATATTTTTTTACTTACTTGGTATATAAAAGCGTTTTGTCATAATGTTTTATACGTAGAAAGTAATTACGTGGTGCACAAGCACAAGAGTCTTTTGTCATATTAGTTTAAATAGCGTAGAAACCCCATTTTTATATTGTTTTAACATGTGGTTGATGATTTACAAGGTGTACAAAGAATTTGTGTCGTTTTTTTAAATGGCTTTGAAAACCTTTTGTATTGGTTTAATATTGGTTTGTTGACTTAGGAAGCGTACAGAGGCTCTTTGTCATATTGTTTTAAATGGCGTAGAAAAGATTATTTTATTCTTGGTTTATTATTGTTTACGTTGACGGACAAAGCTCACAAAGGCTTTATGTCTTAATAGGTTGAAAAGTATAGACATCTCTTTTTTAATGCTACTTAATTATTGGTTGGTTGGCTTACAAGGAGTACGAAGACATTTTGTTTGAAATGTGTGAAAATGCCTTTTGTTTCATTGGTTCAATAGGTCTGAAGGAAGCAGAAAGGCCCATTTTCATATTTGTTTGTGCTAAAGGTATGGCAAAGACTTAGACATATTGGCTAACTAGTTTTCTTGAACAGATCTTTTGCCATTTAGGCAATGCCATAGAGATAACGTAAGTGCAGAAAGGCTATCACAGAGGTTTCATTTAGAAAGGATATAGTGTTATTTGTCAAAAAAATGTAAGGTGGCATATTAGTTTAAAAGTGCAGAATACAATGGACTTTCACCTTTAGTTAAAACATGTCAAAAGACCGTCATATTGGTGTGAGAGTTTTACATGGCTTACATCAGAATGTATGAAAAGATCTAGATATCCATATGTTATCCTTTATCCCGACCCTTGAGGACGTGAATGAGGCATTGGCCCTTTGTCTTCGTTTCAATTGTCTGTCTCGTTACAATGTATTATCCAGCAGTGGTGTCACTGGGAGGCTTTTGTTGTCTGTCTCCCCGAACACTCTACTGAGATAAGCTTGTTTGAGGAGTCTAAGGTCCATGGAAACTTGTCCCCGTGACTGTTACCAGTAGAGTAGGGCGGTTTTCTTTTCATTTCTCTCCTATTTTTCTATCTCGCTGTCCGTCTCCTCATTTTCTTCGCTTCCTTCCTCTTCTTCCATTTGTCCATATTATTAGTACTAGCATTTGAGAAGTATAAATAGGCCTTACTTCTTTGCAGTTCATTTCTGTTTGAAACCTCCTCCTTCCTTCCTCCCTCCTTCCCTCCCACATCCTCCCACTTTTCTCTCGTTGATGTTACTAACATGTTTTCCGGTGTCGATGACCTTTGCCTTTGTGACACCAGGCGATTCAGTATTAAATCAACCAATCTCGCTTTCATATATATATATATATATATATATATAATATATATATGTGTGTGGTGTGTGTGTGTGTGTGTGTGTGTGTGTGTGCGTGTGTGTGTGTGTATATATATATATATATATATATATATATATATATATATATATATATATATAATATATATATTATATATACATTGGAGAATCCAGGAAGGCAGAAAAGGGATTTTGATGAGTATAGATTTTCATTACTGAAAGCTTCTGGAACAAGTATGCACGTGTGTGCATGAACGAGAGAGAGAGAGAGAGAGAGAGAGAGAGAGAGAGAGAGAGAGAGAGAGCGATTTGGATTTTTCGTAGTTGCGACACTGCATCAACGCAAAGATCTGTTTGGCATTTGTTAGTACTCCTGGTTTTATATTTTGTATGTGACCACATATATATTAATTTTGTATATATCATAATATCGTGTAGGGTTATTTTTATTTGGTAATTTGGTAAACTCTTAGATCATTTATTAATAACTGTATTGTGAATGTAAATGAATATTTTCTATATATCATGAAGGCATTCCGTATTTTTCTATCTATTCTTTCAGCCTTCTGCACAATTCTTAAACTTGCACATTGTATTTTATCATAAGTAAAAAATGAAGAATTTACGTCACATTTGACAGAGTACTCCATTCTGGAGTAATGGAGAACCTTGGGAGAAAAACAACCGTACCAAGCATTTTCATCATAACCTTGGTCACTGCGATCATTTACAGTGCAACGCCTTTTGAATACGATACGGGTACAGTGAAATACAAGAAACGCGACTCTGCTTTGCGAGTCCAGGTGGATCATGTGGAATTGCAATGGGTTGTCTGTCAAGGATTTGAAATGCAGGCGTAGTGGTAGTTGATCTCTCTCTCTGAATGGCGGAATAATGAAGGAAATGGGCGGTCTTTTATCATGTACAATAGAATTAGTACTCACCAGTGGACTGAAAATGGATTATTTCCAGTGGAAAATTTCATGTACGATGAAGCATTTGATTAATTTAACTAGAACAAAGAGGCTTGATTATTATTTTCGCATTGTTAAAAGAAAAGGAAGAAACAGAAGGAGCAATCCGTCCTACAATTAAGACACATCCGGACCTGAAGGAAGACGGGTCATTAGCACTGGTTCCAAGGGAACATCAGCTGATCACTGTGGATGGAATACCAAAATAGATTGGGTTGCCAGTTACCGAATTGCGCATTTTTTGCGATACTTCTGGAAGTGGAGAAATGATTCCTCATTTTGATGAGAAAGTTGCTGCTCATAACCTCTCCCTGTTTCTGGAAGTTTGATTTAGAAGCCTGGTTTCTCATTCATTGAGCAGTTGCACTGTTTACTTACGTGTTGAAACACTTGGCTACTTCCATGTTTTTATCTCGCAAATCTCTTCAGATTCTTGCTAATTCCATATAAGTAGACCGACCAGATTTTGTACAGGAGTTCTCTCTATGACAAGTACGGCAAGTTGTTTGCAACATGAACAGGTCCGTGGGGTTAGTCGGTTGGGGCCTTTTTAGTTCTTTCTGGTGTTGTTTAATTCCTTTTTTTTTCTTTTTAATCAAAAGTTATGTCTTAGTATTCTCCAGTCTCAGCGTTTATGCTGTGTGGGTTTGAATGGGCTTTTTTCGTTTTTGTTTGGAAGTTTCGTTGCATTAAAAGTATAATTGAAAATTTAATGTATCATATACAGTGTTTATGTAATGAATGCTTTTGAGAATTATTGAGTCAAATGAAATGCATTCATTCTCACTACTCTTTGTCTGTCTTGTGTCTCCATCAGGATTTACTACTGCTATCTCCCACGCATTAGGAAGAATAATCCTGGGCAAACCTCTCGTTCTTTTTATTGTTCCCGTTGGTTAGCACAACAGTGGCTCTACGTATTGACTCTAGGATCTCCTGCATTTAAATTCCCTTTATAAGAGGAATTAGGGTGATAGAGCCCTTCGAGTTCGGTTAAAATTCTTTAAAATGAGTTTTTTAGGCTCTCCATCTCTCTCTCTTGACAAAATGGTAGCACTTTCGGGTCGTAAGCAAGACTTGCGTTCGATCCCCGAGCCGGATGAGGAAAGGAACAGTTCGGGATCGTTTTCACAAAAAGTCGAGGGTGTCTGTTGTACTATTTTGCACTGAATTGGGCACCTACACTATAGTCGATTGTTTTCAATCCAACTTCGGCGGAGAAAGAAAGAAAAAGAACTGAGTGTATAGCAGATGTGAGTATTCAGTAATCTGTCAAATTGTCAGTCATCATAATGAAAGCTTTCTGATGCAGAGGACATAAAACTTTTCTTTCCCAAACTTGAAGAAGCTGGGTCCTACAGTCAAACCTGGATGCTCGAGGTTCCCAGGAAAACCCAGGAAGAGACCCATTTTGTAGAACAGTGGTCTCCGTGGTTTTCTTGGAGAAAATAATGAATTATTTTGATTTTGATTCTGGAAAAACAGGCACAAAGTTCGGAACCATTTTTTTTTCTTGAGATCCATTAAAGATAGTAGGAGTTGGGTTGTGTGTCTAATCCAGTGTTAGAGTTTTGATAATAGAAACAATCCTTTTAGGGTTATGTGCTTTGTCTAGCAGAGCAGCTGTGAACCCAGTGACCCAAGTTTGACTGAGGGGCCGGACATCTTTCGGAGCTTTCCACAGAAGTCAGGGTTGGGGTAGAGGGGGGAGGGGGGGGGGGACCTCAGGGTTCGGGAAAACGCACGAGGGTGAAGCCGTCTTTAAAAGACTAATAAAATCTCTCTCTCTCTCTCTCTCTCTCTCTCTCTCTCTCTTCTCTCTCTCTCTCTTATGAAAGAAAATAGGGTATTATTACTTAATATCTTCTCGAGATCGTACGTTAGAAGCAGACACTGAACTGAGCAGTGATGTGGTCTGGTAGGTTTCTCTATTAATTGATGCTAATGAGGAATTCCATCCATGTCCTTTTAATACTGGTTGTCTGTTATATCTGTCTTATTCGTCACTCAGACTCCTTGAGCCTCCGTCTAAAATAAGAGATCTGGAATATAGTTATTCCAGCAGTCATGTGGAAGGATACTGTAGTCCTTGCCAACAGGTCATCATTTTTGGAATCTTGTTATATTTACTAACCTTGATTTTTAAAATGCCTGTTGTATCTACCGACGGATGATGGTGAATACTAGTCGTGTTTCAAATGTTTTTGTGTTAGATCATATGATAAGGAACATTTTAATATGTATGTTTATACACTATATATAGCTCTATATATAGCTATATATATATATATATATATATATATATTATATATATATATATATAAAAATATTTATGTGTGGATGTATGCATATATACATTTATATGTACACACATGATTATATATATATATATATATATATATATGATATATATATATGTTATATATATATATATATATATATATATATATATATATATATACATATATATGTGTATATATGTATGGATGTATGTATATGTACATATATGATTACATATATAACCTCGTATAAGAGTATTACACATATATTTATGTTTTGAAAGAGATATAAATAAAATGTACATTATGTAATTAAATGGTTAGATAATTAGAGCCGTTGTTTTATAACGGATAACTGACATTTTCCTTATCAGTATCGCTTGAAATACAAGTAAGTTTTGAAGCTTTCAAGAATATATATTATTCGTTTTTATGATGATAATCATAATAGGTTCAGAATTGCAGAAGAAAAACATAACTATTCGCGTTGATTTTGTCTGTTTGGGATCCACAGCTGTTTTATCTGATACTTGCATCATCAATGCACCATTTTTTGTAGTGTATATGTATGAGAGAGAGAGAGAGAGAGAGAGAGAGAGAGAGAGAGAGAGAGAGAGAGAGAGAGAGAGAGAGAGAGAGAGAGGATGAGTCATGTCTTGAACTCATGTGTATCTGCGTAGCGTATTTATTTGCAGCCTCCATGTGCTGCAGTGTTTTTAGAAAGGATAGCCTTGATATGTCTTCTTCTTTATGAAGTTGTTTAGGACGCCATGGCACATTTGGAATTATAAATCTCGCTCTCCCACATTATCGTTCCTTTTTGAAGCGCTGAGTTTGTTTTGTCATTTTATGAGTATTGGTTACATTTTCATGCTTCTGTTTTTTATTGTTGATTATTTTTCGCAATGGTCTTGTCTACTTTGGATCCGAGTGAGCAATGCAGCACTGGGCATTTGTTTGCTTTAGATGAAGCCGACTTTATGCCCATACGGAGGCTGTAAGAGTGCACGACGCTTGGTGTGGACCTTTAGTCTCGGTTCTGTTATCATATTGTCTTGTTAATAAGCAAGACATTCTGTAGGGGATTTTTCACATTTCCCTGTAGATAGGGCTTCAATTCGACAGTCAAAATTATAATAAATAAATAAAAAATAAATAAATAAATAAATAAATAAATAAATAAATAAATAGTAGTTGTAAGTGTGATGAAACCAAACAAGTAAAGAAGAATTTCGTGAACTGAACATTTATTTTCTCTCTCTCTCTCTAGTTTCATTTTACATTCAGTGTTTTGAACTGATTCTTATCACAAGGTATCCTTCACGCAACTCGCCAATTCATCTTTTTTTTTTCGTTCCGGATGGAACTGATTATCATGTCCAGGAACATACAGACTGGAACAGACAAGCCATCAAGATTTATGGAGGATACATACATGAGTTTGGGGTCTGATGCAAAAAATAAAAAAGATAAAAAAATAAAAGAAATAAATAAATAGAATAAAAAATAAAATCAGAATGCTAAGGAAGTTATGTAACTTCGTCACATAAGGAGAAACAGAGAAAATGCAGAATTTTACGAGGTAAAAAAAAAGCACTAAAACTGAGATGACTTGAAAATATAGACAGATGAACACCTTTTTCAAAACATAGTCGGTGCTGAACTTCATTGAACTGTAAAATTAACCTGCCTCCTCCTTTGCTGACCAGGAATTGGATTATTCTTTTGAATTTCAACCGAAAAATTGGTTTTATTATTATTATTATTATTATTATTATTATTATTATTATTATTATTATTATTATTATTATGTTGTGTTTAACTACGCAAGTGGGTCATAATAACTTTTCCGTTTTTGTGGTGTTTTTTTAGAACTGAATGTCTCCTTCCCAAGTCTCTCTCTCTCTCTTCATGAAACAAGTATGAGAGACAAATAGTAATTCATCGGGCATAGTTTCTTTCACTATTTCGAAAAAAAAAAGATTTCCGAAGAAATAAAAAACAAAAATAACGAAATGAGAAGAGACTTTTATAAAAAATTAAAAAAAATCCATGAACGACACGAACTTTTTTTCTTCTTTGCGCACGGGATTTGTGAGCAGATGACATGGTTGAGAAGAAGTCAAATACAGGATGCAGTCTGTCGCCGGGTCAAGATGGTTGGCAACAGTCTGGCACAAGAATAAGAGAGAGAAGACGGATAAAAAGAAGTTCTGACGCAACAAAAGTGGATATGAGTAAAGAGGAACAACATCAGCTGCACAACATGTTGCTCCGAGTTCATATAATGGGGCCCAACTGGGACAAATATGCCCTGACAACCGGCCGTTTGCGGAAGAAAAGTTTTCGAAAATAAAGAGAACCTGAAAAGGAAGAAAATGGGAATATGGAAGAGAATGACCACAGCGAGTGACACTGGAACGGGTGACTAGTTGTAGGTGATACCAAAATTGGAACATAGCAGAGACAAATCAAAACAAATATTTTACAAAAGCAACAAATAAGACCAAAACAGCGTCACACGAGAACTCTTGATGATGGAGCTTCGCATTGGTTTACCAACGGCTCGGCTCTAGAGAGACACCACTTCTTGTCCGAGATAACGTTCAGTAAGCATAACTGAATCCACCAGTTGAAATATATAAAAGTCTGAAGGTCAAGATCTCCTTCAGGAGGCTCAGAGCTCTATAAGGGCAAGCTGATCACTTCGACTCTGGCATCGTCGTCTCGTGAGTTGCCTACGACAACTCAGATATGAATGGTGGTCCAAAAGTGTTTGTATGTGGGAGCTGTACAGGAGTAATATATTCATTCACAGGGAAAATGGCTCTCGGTAAAATTTGGTGTTGTTGTCTTCGTTTTGAATTGTATGACCTTGTTATGGTTAAATAAAAAAAAATGTTAGGTTAACGAAAGATGGGAATTGCATTAATGATTTAGTTATGGATAATCGGAAGTGCGCGAAGTAGTTCGTTTGGGAAGGCGAAGTTTGCCTTAAGCATTTTTGTTAATCTTATGAGGTTACTTACTGAGAGCTAGGTTAACGAGGTGCAAATAATGTGGAGTATAGCCCAATATTAATATCATGTAAAAACGATGTTAAGTCAAACTTAGCAGTCCACAAAATTCTCGACTCTGTCGTTCTTTCGTTCTTCCTCCAAGTTGTGGTTTTTCCATTTGTTTTTGTTCTCTTGTGGCGACTGCAGCTCTTTATCTGGATCAGTCTCACCCACTCCCTATATATATATATATTTTTTTTTTTTTCGTTTGGTTTGATACTACCATAGCAATACCGGCATCGAAAGATGATTGCAGTAGTGTTTAGGTTCCTTTACGATTTTCTGAAGAAATTTTATGTGTCTTTTTTAATGCAGTTATCAATGGAACGATTGGATTGTTGCATTTACATAGCCTAGACTTAACGTATATATATATATATATATATATATATATATATATATATACATACATAGTACATACATACATACATACATACACATACACGCACGCACATATGTATTATGTATACGCATGTATATATATATATATATCTAAATATATATATATATATATATATATATATATAGTACATAGTACATACATACATACATATATCGAGCTACAATGTCCTTTAATATCTTAATTCGCTCTACCTCGGAATAATATATTTTCATATATGCTTAACCGAAGGGGAATTTTTTTTTCTCGATAATAGACTTGCCTGGACCGGGGCGCGAACCCACGGAGCCTTTCAAATCCAGGAAACGTCAGTGAAGCTTTTACCTACTACACCACCGCAAGAGGCTCTTGCGGTGGTGTAGTAGGTAAAAGCTTCACTGACGTTCCTGGATTTGAAAGGCTCCGTGGGTTCGCGCCCCGGTCCAGCAAGTCTATTATCGAGAAAAAAAAATTCCCCTTCGGTTTAAGCATTTATGAAAATATATTAATTCCGAGGTAGAGCGAATTAGATATTAAAGGACATTGTAGCTCGATATATGTATATGAATCACGGAAATGTGATATGAATTATGCATACAGACATACATACATACATACTACACATACACGCACACACATATGTTTTATGTATACGCATGTGTATATATATATATATATATATATATATATATATATACATATATATATATATATAATATATATATTATATGTATATATATTATATTATATGTATATATATATATATATTATATATATATATATATATAATACATGCGTATACATAAAACATATGTGTGTGCGTGTATGTGTATGTATGTATGTATGTATGTCTGTATGCATAATTCATATCACATTTCCGTGATTCATATACATATATCGAGCTACAATGTCCTTTAATATCTAATTTCGCTCTACCTCGGAATTAATATATTTTCATAAATGCTTAACCGAAGGGGAATTTTTTTTCTCGATAATAGACTTGCCTGGACCGGGCGCGAACCCACGGAGCCTTTCAAATCCAGGAACGTCAGTGAAGCTTTTACCTACTACACCACCGCAAGAGCCTCTTGCGGTGGTGTAGTAGGTAAAAGCTTCACTGACGTTCCTGGATTTGAAAGGCTCCGTGGGTTCGCGCCCCGGTCCAGGCAAGTCTATTATCGAGAAAAAAAAATTCCCCTTCGGTTAAGCATATATGAAAATATATTAATTCCGAGGTAGAGCGAATTAGATATTAAAGGACATTGTAGCTCGATATATGTATGTATGTATGTACTATGTACTATGTATGTATGTTCCCCTCAAGTTCCCCTCAAGGTTACACCACATTCTATGGCCTCACCTCATTATATGTATGTATGTATGTATGTATGTATGTATGTATGTATACATATATACATACATACATACATACATACATACATACATACATACATACATATAATGAGGTGAGGCCATAGAATGTGGTGTAACCTTGAGGGGAACTGAAGGGGGATGAAAACAACCGCTCGAAACCACTGTTTATTGTTTGTTTATATTTGCTATTTAGATCTATGAACATTGTTGACAATAGGACCGATCATGGGAATATCTTTGGATATGTCTGTGATCAAAGTATGACCCTTTTCCTCTTGGTCCTATGACGGCCAGTTGCGCTACGGACTTTAAAGTGTGGTGTAAACTTTAAGTATCTATCTACTTTGACTGCAGTTGCATCCTTTCTCATTGTATATATATTTACCATTTTGGTTTTGCCCTTTTTAAGCGTGCAAAATACTTTGGTAGACAAAAGTGACGGTGAAATTCTATAAGAGATGTTTAGATAATGGGATCACTGGTCAAATGATGTCCTATTTGGTGTTATATAGAAGTGAGGGGACTCAACCCCCGTTATTTGCGAAACATGAAATGATAAAGGTGATTTGAATTGGGGCCACGTTTTCTCCTGAGTTGTTGTTAGAGACTCGCCTCTTCAGCTTTAAAAGTCTGAGAGTATTTGGTGTGGGTATGGATGGCCCAGTAGTGGGTCCTAGGTATGGGTACGACCCTTGACAGATTAGAAAACAAAATTGTGCCAAGTGTACAGAGAAGAGAAATCGTAATTATTTATGCATTATTTTTTGTCAGTGGTAGTAATTAATATGTACTTGTTGATTGTTGATGTGCTGTAGCTTGGTCCAATGCAGATTTTTTCGATTTTTCTTTTAATCAGCTCTAGGCCACGTAGTTCAATTCCTGGCCTGGAACTGAACTACGCCTACGGAATAATACCGATACTGATGACGACCCCTGCTTGACCTGAGATCCTCTGTTTAAGTAAAATAAAAGATCACCTTCAGTATTTTTATGATTTTTAGAAATTCCCGATATGATTGGCCAGTTACTCAGAAACATCGCTGAGCCTGAGAAACGGATTGTAAGAAAAAAAAAATATATACAATCAACTCGCTTAATTCTCCCATTCTCTATAACAATATTATTATTCAAAGAAAACTCATAAGCCCATGAGTCAATACTATGTAAAAGTAAATCCACAATAATATGTCTGTTTGATTTTCTTATTTAAAATACAAATAACAAAATCAAACAGACATATTATTGTGGATTTACTTTTTTAACACCGACGATGACCCCTGCATGATCTAAACCAGAGGAACGCCTTCCCATATACCAGTATACTGATAATACCAGTCTTTGATTAATAAAGCCTGTTCTGAATAAAATACCACTTTCAGCATTATCCCTAATATGAATATTGGACAATTATTGCGAAGTATCGCTGAGCCAGAAAAGCGAGTAATAAGAAAAATAGAAAAGATAATATATAAGATTAATTCGCTGAATTCTGCCATTTTATTCAACAGAATTTGTTTAAAAGAGGGTCTTCTTCCAAAATATTATTATTATTATCATTATAATTTTTTCTTTTGTTTATCACAGTCCTTCAATTCGAGTGTGGGGTTCCGGGTTGCATCCTGCCTCCGTAGGAGTCCATCACTCTTCTTAGTTTTTGCGCCGTTTCTAGGATCACACTCTTCTGCATGAGTCCTGGAGCTACTTCAGCCTCTAGTTTTTCCAGATTCCTTTTCAGGGATCTTGGGATCGTGCCTAGTGTTCCTATGATTATGGGTACAATTTCCACTGGCATATCCCATATCCTTCTTATTTCTATTTTCAGGTCTTGATACTTTATCCCATTTTTTTTTCCCTTTCTTTCTCTTCAACTCTGGTGTCCCATGGTATTGCGACATCAATGAGTGATACTTTCTTCTTGATTTTGTCAATCAACGTCACGTCTGGTCTATTTGCACGTATCACCCTATCTGTTCTGATACCATAGTCCCGGAGGATATTTGCCTGATCGTTTTCTATCACTCCCTCAGGTTGGTGCTAGTACCACTTATTACTTTAGTCTGTCTCATGTATTGTCCGTGCATTGGTTTGTTGTGCCATTCCTCTGTTCTGTTTGTCATTCTCCTGTCTCTGTATATTTCTGGGTCTTCATCTACTTTTATCAGTCTTTCTTCCCATGCACTCTTGAGCCACCTGTCTTCACTGGTTTTCAGATATTGCCCCAATGCTCTGTTCTTGATGTTGACGCAGTCCTCTATGCTTAGTAGCCCTCTCCCTCCTTCCTTTTGTGTTATGTATAGTCTGTCCGTATTTGCTCTTGGGTGTAGTGCTTTGTGTATTGTCATGTGTTTCCTAGTATTCTGGTCTATGTTGCGGAGTTCTGCCTTCGTCCATTCCACTATTCCTGCTCTGTATCTGATTACTGGTACTGCCCATGTGTTTATGGCTTTTATCATATTTCCAGCGTTGAGTTTTGACTTGAGTTTCGCCTTGATTCTCTGCATATATTCTTTCCTGATGGTGTCCCTCATCTTTTGGTGTTTTATATCCCCTCCTTCTATTATTCCCAGGTATTTGTATCCCGTCTCATCCATGTGTTTGATTTGCTCTCCCATCTGGTAGCTTTATCCCTTCAGTCCTTGTTACTTTGCCCTTTTGTATATTGACTAAGGCACATTTTTCTATTCCAAACTCCATCCTGATGTCCCCAGATACAATCCTTACAGTCTGGATTAGGGTATCTATTTCCTTGATGCTCTTACCATACAGCTTGATGTTGTCCATGAACATCAGATGGTTAATTCTGTTGCCTCTTTTCTTGAGTTGGTACCCAGCATCCATCTTCTGCAGTACTTTTGTCATGGGAATCATGGCTACTACGAAGAGTAGTGGGGACAGTGAGTCGCCCTGGAAGATCCCTCTCCTGATATTCACCTCTCCTAGTCTTAGTCCAGAGCTTGTAAGTATTGTATTCCAGTTGTGCATTGTATTTTTGAGGAAACTGATGGTGTTTTCCTCTGCCCCTTATATTTTCAGGCATTCTATTAGCCATGTGTGTGGTATCATGTTGAAGTCTTTCTTATAGTCTATCCATGCCATGCTTAGGTTGGTTTTCCTTCCTTACTCTTCTTCATTGCCATTTTGTCTATCAGGAGCTGGTCTATTTTGCCCCTACACTTCCTTCTGCAGCCTTTCTGTTGGTGGGGGATGGTGTTTGTATCCTCTAGGTAGTTGTATAGCCATTTGCTGATGATACCTGTTAGCAGCTTCCACATTATTGGTAGGCCGGTGATAGGCCTTTAGTTACTCTTGTCTTTCTGGACTAAGGATGTTCTTTGTGGGGTCATCCATTTGGGCGCATGATGATTTGTGATACAATGCTGGAGTTGTTTTGCTATTCTTGGGTATAGGGCCTTGAAGTTTTTGAGCCAGTATCCATGGACTTCATCGGGACCTGGGGCTTTCCAGTTGGGCATTCTTGTTTTATTCTCCCTGTTTCTTCTGCCTTGACTTCGTGGAGCCTTGTTGCATGTTTGTTGTGTGATACCGGATTGCTCCATATGATCTCCCAGAGTCTCTTGCTTGGTTTGGCTTCAGGAAAATCTTGGTGGTTGTCTTCCCCTCTTAGTTGGCTGTATAGTCTTTTATGGTTGGTTCCAAATAGTTTGTTCTATTTGTATCTCCTATTCCTGTTCATGTACCGTTTTACGTCTTACATCTTCTATTGTGTTGTTTAGTCCCCTCTCCTGTACTTTGTATTTCTTGTTCAGTTCCTCCCTTGTTTACTTGCTTCTAAGCCTTTTTTTTGCCATCTCTTTCAGTTTACTCCAGTCAGATCTCATCACCGTGATTTGCTTTTCCAGGCGCCTTTTCCAAGGCGGTTGCTGTTTTGGTGTCTGTTGGGTTGGTTGTGCTGGTGGTGTTGGTGCTTGTATCCCCATCAGTTCTGCTACTAATCTTGCTCCTGCATATGTCAAGTTAGTTGTTTCTGTGATATTGGTGGTGTGTATTAGTCTCATTATTTCATTAACCTCACTTGTTTTCTCCCTTAATTTCTTGGTGTTGTAGGCTTTCATGGAGGGAATCTTTGTTCTCTCTGTATCGGGCTTCATCCATTGTCTGATTTTTTGTACCCATTCCATCCTGTCTGTTACTTCGTCAGTGTTTCTTCGTGTGTCGTTGTTTGATACCTCATCATCCCTGTCATCTTCTGTGGCATCGTCTCTCAGTTCGTCTTCTTATAATTCGTTGCCGTGCGTCATTTCCCTTTCCAGTTCCTCTCTTTCTGTTGGGGAGAGCCAGTTCTTTTTCTTTATGTTCCTTACTTGGTCTGCTAGCCTCTGCTCTGTTTGGGGGGTGTTATTCCTCTCATTCCAGATGTTAACCAACCTTCTTCTATATCCTCTCTCCGTCGAGTTGCTTCTGATGTAGCATCTCCATATTTCTTTATTTTCTTCTGTTGTCCATTTCTTCCTCTGGTTTGCTTCTGTAGCTCCAGTCTCTGGTTGTTGGTTACTGTCGTTGTGGTGGTCAGTTGCTGGATGACGACCTCCAAGTACCTGACCATCTTCCCCTTCAATTGGGCTGAATACTTGGCTGCCGGACGAAGCTCCCCTGTTGCCAGAGTTTTCATTTATGTCGTTGTCGTTCAATCCTTCATTTCTTTCCATCATTGCTGAGTTTTGCTATTTAACCCATAGCTGGACCCTACCCCATCAGGAATAGGTACTCTTTTACAGCTGAGTAGACTGAGGAAATTATGGTAAAGATCCTCTCCCAAGGAATCAACGCCGAGAGCGGTCACCCATCCAACGACTGACCAGCCCCAATATTGCTTACCAGTCAATTGACTACCTAACCCACTCTGCCACGGCGCCACATTTATTATTATTATTATTATTATTATTATTATTATTATTATTATTATTATTATTATTAGGGAAAAACTCTCTATCACGAGAGTATATATAATGTTCTAAAGGGTCCACAATAATACAAAGTGTAAAAAGTCCGTGTCTTCAAAATTATACACGGACTTTTTACACTTTGTACTATTGTGGACCCTTTAAAACATTATTATTATTATTATTATTATTATTATTATTATTATTATTATTATTATTATTATTATTATTATTTAGTTAGAAGTACAATCCTTGTATTAATATCTACGTAAAAATGTTACAACAAACGGTCAATTAAACAGGTCACTTGGCTTCAATATTTTTGTATACTTATACAACTATATGGTAAGCGCGCGCGCGCACGTGCGCAGACACACACATACACACACATGAGCGTGAACCATTTCCTTTTATAGGAAGTGTCCGCCGGGCTAGCGAGGCAAGACGTACAAGATCACACTCAGAGTGTACATAATTTTGCTTCAAAACGTTTTGCATCAATATTGAGAAATAAACTACGTCAATTGACTGAGTCATTGAAACATCCATTTCTGTTAACACAAAGATCAGTTTAGATTACTGTTCTAAGGTCAAAGCATCTAGTTCCTAACGTCATATTACAAGAAGTTCCTGTGTCATTGGCGGTATTCTCAGAGGTATGATTTCAAACTGGCTTATGTTGAGGAAATTAGAAATGTCCTATTCTAAACGTACTGTATAATATATATAATATATATATATATATATATATATATATATATATATATATATATTATGTACACACACATATATTATATATATATATATATATATATATATATATATATATTATATATATATATATATATATATATATATATATATATATGTATGTATATTCATAATGTGAAGTCTTTTGTATCAGGTTTGTAACATCACTTTCGTAGAGAGATAATTCCATAATGGCCAAATGTCCCTTCCGTCCCTTAAATAGTTTTTCCCAAAGCCCATTTCAACGAAATGAAAGTTTGCGTTCTCATCTGACACGAGCAGCAAGAAGGTCTTCGATTATGAAGCCCTTGTGAACTCTAGTCAGCCGAGAAAAGCCCAGGAAAACGATACGTTGATTGGCTGCGTGTGAAGTGGCTCCTCATCTAGGGAGGGGGATAAATAAGAGATTGATCTGTATAGAAGATAATAAGGGGCCTCTCACCTCAGCTGACGGCTCACTTGAAGACATGACGTGTTTACTCTCGATCCGCCGAGGAAAATATTATCCTTCGGAATCATAAGATCGACCTTGATAAGGACGAATCTGTTCGTATTGTATTGTTGCCTGGTGCAGAAGAATGACCAGCCTTTCGGCGACGTGTGCTCTCTCTCTCTCTCTCTCTCTCTCTCTCTCTCTCTCTCTCTCTTCAATTTTTTTTTTTTTTTTTTTTTTTTTCCCTCTTTCTCCTCCCTAAACCCACCGCCCCCATTTCTCTCTCTCTCTCCTGATGTATCTGTAAGTGATCTGAAACAGGTCTCTGTGAATAGTATCAAGTCGTGGTTTTGTGTTAAAAGAAAATTTATTTGTTCGAATTATTTTACTGAGGTTTGGTGTCAGCAGGAAAGACTTGATTACTGATCTTATGTCTACTATCTAACGTTATATCGTAGCTGTTGAACTTTTGTTCCCTCTAGTTATATATCCTATCTTTGATCCATTAGGCGTTTATTAGCTGAAATCTTTATTCTATAACTCATATTGGTTGAATCTCTCTCTCTCTCTCTCTCTCTCTCTCTCTCTCTCTCTCTCTCTCATCGTTCGTCCTCCTCGTCTCTCTCTCTCTGTCTCTTCTTCTCGTCCTCGTCTCTCTCTGACATTAGTCTTGGTCGTTTAGCAATACCGAAAACATACGACCAAGGGTGTTTATTGACGTAATGCAATTTGATCTAGGATGCTCAAAGGGTCGGGTTGTTAAGGACTCTAGGGTGCGGCCGGTGCATGAATATTGGTGTTGGCAAGGATGCATGTGTAACGAGGGTTGAAGAGGAGGATGTATAAATAACAATTTTAGTCACGCCTCAGCTTAGCAAACTTCTGTACATATCAGCTACCACATTTTGATTATTTCTTCCTCTGCCACCACCATTTTGGATGTGGTAAACCTGTTAATTGATCAATTAAAATTGATTATTAAGGGTGAAGGTTAGTTGAGATTGCGACTATGAGGAATGGCTGTTAAATACAAGACATTTAGAGAAGATTCAAATACAGGGTATAGTAGTATTGGGTCTTTGTTACTTATCAGAAAGGCCATAACCCTACAGTTTCTGTCAAATTGAGGTCTACTGGAGTAGACAATAATTTCTATCATGGCAGTGATGCAGAAGACGGTGCTTGTTAATGAAATGTATTAAAAATGCACCGAGGTCCTTTGCGTCGCTCGCCGTTGGAGATGATGATGGTGATTAGAAAATCTCGTAAGTTGAATACCGTGGCTGGGAATGAGTAAATATCAGTCAAGTGTAGCAGTAAAAAATATTATAGATTAGCCGAGTGTACTGCCTGCCGAAAGTGGAGATGTTACGAGTATAATAGAAAATGCCGCCTTTCATTAAAACCGCTGTAAGAAAAGTATATAGGCGTCAATTCGGTTAATAGGTATTCATATTATTTGAGATATTATATAAACGATTTTGACTTTTAGTAGCATCTCTTCGAAGGAAACTTGTAATGAGAAACACACTTATCGACTGAGTCTTGAGTCAAGTCTTGTCCTGTGTGGTGGAATTCTGCTGAAGAAGACGACCCAATTTCAGTTAGTTCGATGCGAAGAATTAATCTCTTTCTAATATTTCTTATTTTCTTGTCACGTCAATCGCATTTTGCCTGTCGTGATTGATGCGTAATGGGACTCCCTATGTGCCATTGGGGACCGTTTCAGCAAAAGTGTTTATTTTGTCATTTCGCTGATTATGTTTTCTTCGGAACACCAGCAACGTTACTATTGTTCCCATTATAGAACAGTATAGTATAATTCTGAAGGTGGAAAAATATCGGTCATGATAGCTGCGGCAAATGTCTGCAATAAGTACTAGTAATGCATCTTTAGATCCGACAGGTTGAAAGTCCTGAAGTGTTCAAATCGATTCAAGTTATACCGGTATAACGACTATCTTGTAATGAGGGACCAGTATTTGTTGGTAATTTTTAAAATGAGGGTCAATTTCTCAAGTGCGGTATTATACAGGAATGCCAGGAACGTAAAATGGAGAATCACCAGACTTTCACAGAAATTAGGAGCAAATTAAGTGGGTGAAGCCAAGACTTATGAATAGCCGATCTTTCCTATCACGTCTGTTGAGTTATTAACTCTATTTAATGAATAATGATTCTGGTTATTTAACCATACTTTGATTTGCCCAAGACTCGACCAAGAATTTGTGCACGGCACTGGGAAACAGACTTCATCCACTCAGGCATTCTGTTAGCTAAGATTAATTACTGTTTGGAAAAGCAAAATACCTCAAGCCGAATGAATGGCCTCAGGAGGGTGGGAAAGTATAGAAAAAAGAAATTGAAATACAGAAGGAATGAATAAGCAATAAAAGAAGAATAAAAAATAAAAAAGTGAGGTAAAATAAATTGACTGCGAAATAAGATTTACGCAAGCCTGCTCAACAGTAACGCGCTCGAACGTCTTAAATTTCAATGATTCAACCATATGCGTAGGGGGACTTTTCCATAGTTTGGTTACGGCTGGTGGTTAACTCCTAAAAGACTGGTGTTTAACCACACAAAATGAAAGTCAAGAATTTTGTTGTTGACTTTTATCAGGCAGCAATGAAGTCTTGTGGAATTCCTGATCAAAAGCTAGGGATATCTGTGCAACACTGGAAATTAGAATCCATGCGTCATTAGTACCCATGCCCTTTCGAAAGCCAAGCTCCAAACCAAGGTGTAAATGATGAATTTTAGCGCAAATATTTAGACTTTTGCCAGCCGAAGATCTAGAGGCTTTAAATAATATGAGAGTTACAAACGTTTGGAAGTAATTTGCAGGTTATCATCTGTTATTCCCACGTTTACGTAATGAAACCACATTACCAATCCTCCAGCATATGAAGAAGGCCCCGTTCTAGTTGACTTATGAAACAATAAGAGAGCTTAGGAGCTAAGTCATCACCAGGCTTCATAAAAAAGGAGAAATGACAATTCGGGTCTACACCTCCTTGATCACTAATATCAAATCAAAGATTCGCAATTCCACGGAACAGAAAATCAAAATTCGTCGGCTTAGCCCGGGAAAATGGGAGTGATACAAAATGAGGTTCTCATCACCCGGCACACCGCCATCACATAGCCAAAGGGCCGTTTTTCCATTAGACAGTGAGTGACAGCCATCTGATATAAAAGTAAAGGAGTCCCCATTAAGTCGACAGCACATAGCTTAGACATGAAAGAGTCCTTTTTGGGGTGACGTTTTATTCATTTTCACTTGGGTACAATTATTCCGTATCAAATGTGATCTTGTTTTGCCATTGTTGGAATGTTGTTCTCCTGCCTGAATATCAGCAACACCTGGCACCTCTCATCTCCGGGACACGGTTGTTGCAAGTGCTGGTTTCTCTCCCCACCAACAGTAATTGTGGCGCAGAGCATCTTCGAAGGATTTCATGCTTCGTCATCATCCATAAGGTTTAGTTCCTCAGGGAGCTTCCACTACGGTCCCGATGGACGTCGGCCTGGTTGTGATATGTGCTACTCAGAATCGTTGTTTTGTTTAATTGTTCACTATATCACATTGACTTGTAGTACCAGCTTTTCATACCCTTTACTGAAAGTGTTTGGACCTGTATTTCAAATCGTGTTATGGCATTGCTACTTAATTTACAAGAGGCGGTAATCTGGCAGTGGTATTCTAAGGTACCATGCGCTTTTGCCGTAATAAACCTGTATATTTATTCTGTAGCCAAAGCGAGGAAACACATACATACGCGTATAGTATATATATATATATATATATATATATATATATATATATATATATATATATATATATATATATATATATATATATATATATACTTTTTTTTACCGTACGCCATGTCTCATTAGAAATGTTGTAACCTCTGGTTCTCGATAATATCGCCATGTCTTTAAACGTAAAATTAGTTATTCATATAAAAAGTACATTGGTGAAATTATTCGGTTATTTCTCTAGCATTTGAATTCACCCAGGTGTTTCTTTGTCTCTGTGAACGTTATTGTTTTCTGGAGTAACAAAATCCTCTCTTATTCTTTACAGGAGAGTGACAAATTACTGTTCATGTATTATGTGGCTATTTGGGTACACCGTTTTAAGCTTTTCGTTATTTACTGGCGATAACAATGAAAGTTTTGTTTTACTTTATCGGTTATAAATATTATTTTTATATTATTGTAATACAAAAAAAAACAAAAAAAAAAAGGAACGTCATATCCTTTGAAAGTTACCAAAATTAAATATTTTTGTGAGTTCTGATATATATATATATTAATATATAATATATATATATTATATATATATATATATATATATATATATATATATATAATAATATATCGGTGTGATTATTTACTTGCATTTTGGAGCCTGGGAGTTGACGTTTTGTTAAATATAAATCATCATTTCTTCTGGTGGTGGTAAGGAAGAAACATTTTGTGATTCTTCAGACCTAACAACGTACTAAAAATATATTTTGACTATATTTGCCATATAAAAGAGCTCGTTTTCGAAGTGGACATTGAGGAAAAATGTATTGTAGCTGTTATTATAAGTACGAGCCTCGCTAGTGATAACCTCCTTACCTTACTTGAGACCTTCCAGATTTAGTATCTGCTTATTCTCATACGTTAAACATGTACATGAGGGAATTATACGCCAATCAAAGGACATATAACGGTGTGTTAGTCACTTGGCAAATGTAACCTATTCAACGTGTGGCCAATATTTCATCATCCGGGTGATGTGTCACGTCATGACTTCTGTTTACTCAAGATTTCGTCTGAAGTGTTGTTAGAGGTGAAGTTCATTTAAAAGTAAAAATGTTTGTTAGTAATCTAAATATAATTTTTTTACTTAGGTTTTGTAAATTTTATTGTTTTAGTTTCCTATTAAGGAATTTTTGGATTGCATGGTTCCTTTTGAGCCTATAGGAATTGTGTCATATATGACCATGAGTGGAATAGTCTGTGGTACTAATAATCTTGTCATTGACGTTCATTGGCATGCACTTATGGCCATACATGTAATCAGGACCCTATTGTGTAATGTTGAAAGGCTCATTTTATGGTGTGCACCATCGTTTACTGTCTTTGAATACCTTTGAGTGAAAATATTGTTGACGAAAATGTTAAAAGATGACATTCTTATTCGATATCATTACTGCTATGGTTTCATTGCAAACGTTTGCATCCGTATTTATATGTGGCACCCTAATAACAATAAAGAAGAATCTGTCCATAAATCACTATTTGTCATCCCGTGCAACACTAGCAGAGATTTGTCTTCGACATCCCTCTCTTTCGAATCACTTTTGCGAAGCAGTGCGACCACAGCATTTCCAGCGGCATGAAGAGGATCGAAGTCAGGATGGCAGCCATGAGCAGCGTCATCAGGCTGGTTATCGTTTCGAACTCCACCGGTTGGATCTCCACTCGGCAGTTGTCTGGCCTCGGCTGCTTCTTCTCTCGCCACCATTTCACCAGGAAGCCCGATTCCAGCATTTCTAGGATTCTAGAGGCAGAGAAAGAGATGAACACAAGGTTTACTGGATTTTCACCTGCTACAAAGACTGACATAGCTACCGTATGATTGTGCATGCATAGACTTTGAATGCATACATTATATCTATATTTTATATATAAAAATCGATGTATGTATGTATGTGTGTGTATGTGCCACATTAACTTTGAAACGCATTGAGCAATGTCCACAAAACTTGGTATACATATGATTTACAATCTAGAAACCACCAGCAGGGTGGGGGGGGAGGGGGGGGGGGGCTAGGGCATCACTATCATCAAAGGGCGCCAAAGGAGAGCGAGGGTTTTCTTGAAACGGGCTGCTCTGCTTTTGCCTCACACTTACTAACTTTACCAATTTATTAGACCTAATTTCGGTTTATACACATGACTTACTATCGGAAAAGAATACTGTGGGGGTAGACATCAGTGGCACCAATGGGGGTGGGGTTTGGGAGGGGGGGTTTCAGAGAGAGAGAGAGAGAGAGAGAGAGAGAGAGAGAGAGAGAGAGAGAGAGAGAGATTGTTTATCAGTTATCATTCAGAGCTATCGTGGCAGCGCCAGGTTAGTCAGCTAGTATATATATATATATATATATATATATATATATATATATATATATATATATATATATATATATATA
The DNA here is from genome assembly GCF_015104395.2 of Macrobrachium nipponense. Classification (NCBI taxonomy): domain Eukaryota; kingdom Metazoa; phylum Arthropoda; class Malacostraca; order Decapoda; family Palaemonidae; genus Macrobrachium; species Macrobrachium nipponense. The sequence goes on along the minus strand of NC_061107.1, from coordinate 52,075,694 downwards.
TATATATGTATATATATATATATATATATATATATATTACGTAGATATGTGTGTGTGTTGTGTACTTTTGTATGTAGCAAGTACCTCATATTGAGGAAGTTTCTTGCATTGGGAGTCCTTTGATTCATAAGTTTGAGAATAAAAGTTTTTTTTCTCTCTCTGAATCCCCCCGTTTTATGGAAAACATTTTATATCTGAACATACACACACACGCATATATATATATGTATATATATATAGTATATATATATACATATATATATATATATAGTATATATATTATATATATATATATATATATATATATATATATTTGTGTGTGTGTGTGTAGTTAGTTAGACTTCGTTAGTTTAAGTCAGGAACATACTTGGGGTTTTACTTTCATAAGTAAATGATGTTAGTAGATATTTGGCAGACGGGGACAATACATTTCTTCTAAGAGAGAGAGAGAGAGAGAGAGAGAGAGAGAGAGAGAGAGAGAGAAACATTTTATAATTTTGATATTAGACATGGAGACTTACCATTGAAGCCTAACGGGAAAAAAAAAAAACTCGGTAACTTACGCAGAATTGAGAAGTGGAGCGTAAGGCGAACCTTTCTTGAGGGCAATGGAAGACTTCGATTGGAAGTAGGAGGTCGGAAGGATGAACGACTGGCAGTCGGCCTCGTACTTGAACTTGAGGTGCATCTCCCATTCCATCAAGACGTAAGGCTCGCTTCTGGTTCTCCGCATGGCCGTTTCGAGGTCTTGAGAAATAGCAGCGTAGTTGTTCCTTTGGAGCGATTGCCATACTTTCTGGTGAAGATGGTTTGGCGAATCCTGGGGAGAGAAAAATGTCAAGACGAAAAACATAGACAAATATTGCGATCCTTGTTTACCTGTTTTCCTTCGTTGTTAGATTCTTACAGCTTGAAATTTCTGTCTCGCTCTCTGTCGTAAGTATGTGCCTCTCTGGATGTGGGCTTCTCGCTGTTCGAAGGTTGAACAATGTGTGGTAGGTAAGTCGTCACTAGATTGTATTTTTGCATTGCTTTGCTAATGAAATGTGGATCGGACAGATTCTCGGTCCTTAATATCGAAAATCTTTGCGGGAAATCTGACACCTAATTCAGTGATATAAAAATGAGTAAAATATGGCTAATTAATTTATCTTTTCGTTGAATTAATTAATATTCAGATGTTAATATCCTACTGATCCTAGCTCATGGGATAATTTAAGTCTCCTGGAAAACTCGTTTGTGAGAAACAGAAACGTTTAGGGGAAATATCAGGGAAACTTTGCTTTGGATTTTACTCTGTGTGTAATATCCATACAGCAAAGGACAAACTCATCGAGATGAAATGAGAACCTCTCGGGATACAAATGACAGCATACACCTGAAAACACCCCAAAAGAGGTCTTAGTAACTCAGAAACCCCAGGAGAGATACCCATACGCGAGGAATGCAGGGGCCTCAGCAGATCCGGCATATGCACCAAATGGCATTCCCAGTGAACTCATCACGTGCTCACAGTCGCCCATTGTAATGTACAACAGTTGTTGCACAGACATGGTCCTTTTTCTTTTCCACCTACTTCTTTTGACTTTTTTTCTCTGAGTTTAGTTCTCCTCTTGTTTCACGCAAAGGCAATTGGCAATGAAAGCATGCTTAGCAAAACGGGTTTGTCCTGCGCCACACGAAATTATACACGTTTTGCGTTTTGTGCTCAAGATGGTGACAGCCAGTCAGTCATCAAGCAGATTGAGAACTTTTTGTATATGCGTTTGTTTTAAGAATAGCCGCTTCCTTTCAATGAGGGAGCCCCAGAAACATATTTGGTACCATATACTTACCTGTTACTCCAAATGCCAATAAAGTTCCATCAATAAATCCGTAATTGGTTGGTATAATGCTAACTTTTGCCTAGTGACGGCGTTGTGTGATAGTCATAGTGATCAATTATGAAGTAACTGTTTTACCTTGAAGTATTCTACGGGAGCCGTTCCTTCCACTAGTCCCAGTGTCATAGAAGCCTGAAGCACATCTTGCAGAGAGACTAATTTTGGGTCAGGCAGACCGGCAGCCAAGCTGGAGACCAAGAAACTGGTGTAAAAGGCCCCGAGGAACTTGAAGAACATCTGCGCCAGAAACGCTACGAGTCGCTCGGAAGTATGGCGCAGCTGGAGGTCGTTTCCTGAAATTGAGGAAAATCAGAGTTGCTCACTGGCGCTCACTAATTCATGTCCACTGTCATTTCCAGAGGTGAAATAAACATCAAGTGCATTGTCTAGTGCATGCTGGATGCATTCATACACTGATCAACTCTGTTTCATAAAACTCAATAATAACATGAAGTTTTGTTTAGTTCCTTGAAACGCGGTAAAGCATTATTTCCTGAAAAAGTTTAGCGCCAGATCTTTTCCTGAGGTGTCATGAAAGAAAAAGCTGAAAATTGAAAATTGAGCGTTATTTGACTGATGATTATAATGAAGTGCGTTATTCGTCTGCGGTGCGTGTGTGCCCTTATTATGTGGCTGGATTGTTTAACAGTTGATGAGCTCTACTGAAAGAAGTGGAGAAGACTTCCTTTTTTCGAAGATATTACTTGATTTAGAAATATCATATCAGCTAGAATTTTTATGATAAATCTTTGGAGTTTTTTGGGGGTGGGGGTTGGTGGGAGGGCGGTTGGTTATTCTTGTGACTTAAAACTGGGAACCTATCATTTATAAAAACTTGGGGGGTGGGGGGCGGGGGGCGACTAGTCATTTTTAATTTTCGTTGTCCTTCAGATAAGCAGTGCTTTCTATTTACAAAACCGCTAAAATTCAATTTACTTGAATTACTTGACTGAATAATACGGTACAAAATACCGCGTATGTAACTATACTCTGTTTTTTTTCATCTGTCCATCCGCCTGTGGTGTTTTTGTATGGTAACACTGCGTCCCGGGCTTTAGATAGTTACGCTATGTGTAAGTTTTAGGTAAATAAAAGGCTATCTGGGTGTACATTTGCAACTGAAAAGTGTTTTAATAATTTACTGTATGCGAATTACACCGTTAATATTCGAAATAGGATATTAATATAATCGTTGAATGTAAGCTGAATGTAACTATCTAAAGCCCGGGACGCAGTGTTACCATACAAAAACACCACAGGTGGATGGACAGATGGAAAAAAACAGAGTACGTATAGTGATGCAATTGTATTCCTGCTTAGTGGAGGACATTTAATAGTTTTCATTCATACATACTGAAATTTCACTCACCGCATCCATTCCATTCCTATTTGACAGTTTAATTCTCTTGTTATCAAATGTACAGACAGATGATTATGATTTTTCAATTCAGGTAGGCGCGCGTGCGCTCCCTCGTCGCAGTGAACTAACAAGGAAGAGTATAGGCCTCAGAAGTCGCTTTGATGAAGAGAGCCTAATTGCTCTCTTGAATGGAATGTAGTTGGTTTTATTCAGATACTTTGATTAGTAGTTGATCATGATTATAAATTCATACATTTTAAATCGCACCCCAGCAGCTGCTAATAAGTTATAATATAGAAAGCCAGCCTGTGTTAACGGTCTTGCATACCCACCTTGGCCGCAGCCGTATCGGACAATGGCCGTGAAAGCGTCCAGAATGGAGAAGTGACAACGGCGGTCCTTGCTTTCCTTGGCCAAGAAGAGGAGGACCGTCATAACCGCCGCCATGGCCACCACGCACGACCAGATGACGGCAGGGAAGGGTCTCGTGTATGCCGTCCAGACGACGTCTTGTGCGTTGGGCCGCTTCATTATCATTTTGTACCTGCGAGACATGTGCACAGGACCGTAACCGTTTCTTCTTCCTCCTCCTCCTCCTCCTCCTCCTCCCCCTCCTCCCCCCTCCTCCTCCTCCTTCGGTGCAAAGACACTCGCCCAATAATTGAATAGTTGCGGCATTGAAATGCTTTGAATACAAAAGCTTATTTTACCCTTGTGGTTAAAAGAACTTTAATTCATGTATTTTAAGCTGTTCATGTAATGCTAGTTTATTCATCTACTTGGTTGTATGCATTCAGATGAAGTTGAAAATTATTGTCAATTACAAAGACCACTGAGAAGGGCACCTTAGTGTCATTTCCTAGTCCAGGCCCGAAGAAAACCTGAGAAAGGGAGAAGGAAAGGTGTGTCAGGAGTCAGGCACAGCAGGACCAAGAAAGAATTCTCAAATGTAGCGGTACAAAGGAAGAAAGTTCAGAAAATTGTGCAGTCCAAGGGTTACAGATAGAGAACTCAAAAATAAGTCAAGTTTAGCCGACGAATTCCAATGAAACTGAAGTGCAGGTTTTCATGGAAACGTTGACGCACTGTCTGGAAAAGTGTCTAACTTGGTCTAGAGAGGTCGCAATGGCTGGGACGAAGACAAGCAACAACGTTTCTTGTGCTTCTGGGCCTTGGGATTTTAACCGATATATCGTCATCCACCGATTGTGATGATATTCGTACCAGATTAAGGAATAAAGAAGAGGAGACAATACATCCTTTAGGTGTGAAACGAAAGGGACTTCGTATCCAGGAGATACGAGTGTGCTGCGAGATAGTATGAATGATGCGGGGGGGGGGGGGGGGGGGGTGGGTTTGGAGGGGATCACTTGTGGCTTGGCTGATGGACTTAATGTTTGCAGGCGTTTCATGAAGCAATTCATTCTGTGGAAATTTTCTAAATGGAGACGACACCTTGATTCTCCTATGGATTGAAAATTAGCAGTGACTGTTCTCTCTCTCTCTCTCTCTCTCTCTCTCTCTCTCTCTCTCTCTCTCTCTCTCTCTCTCTCCACACACAAACACCGAAACAATTTGACTGTCTTACCTCGAATCAACTAAAGGCATTATGAAGTCCACTGCTTGACTTCGGAGGAGAGTGATGTCCAAGGGAGCAACCGCGATGTCGGCTTTCCCGTAGAGCACCTCTCCTATCATGCCCGTCCAATCGCCGTTTGAAAAGGCGCCCCACTGCTTGTCAGCCACTTCGTGACAACTGTAGCTTTTTATTTCCGGGTGATAAGAAAACCAATTTAGGCAAGAGAGAGAGAGAGAGAGAGAGAGCGAGATGAGAGAGAGAGAGAGAGAGAGAGAGAGAGAGAGAACTGGACTTTAAATATAAAAAAAAAATTTTAATTTAATAGATTAATATTTTCGTTGTATTAGAACTGCTAGCTCTTCTCCCAGTTTTTATTTTTAGAGAGAGAGAGAGAGAGAAAGAGAGAGAGAGAGAGAGAGAGAGAGAGAGAGAGAGAGAGAAAGAGAGAACTGGACTTTTATAGATTAATATTTTCGTTGTATTAGTAACGCTAGTCTTCTCCCAGTTTTTATTTTTTTTTTTATTACAGTATTTCCATTCTTCAAGCTCATTGTGATTTGGTGTTGACGAAAAAAAGTAAGATAAAAAACTTACGTGAAGTTCAAAAGTGTGGCGAGTGTCTCCATCAAAGAGTGAAGCACGCCGCTCGCTCTCATCGAACCGTCCCGTTGATGATGGAGGATTGTTAAAGGATATGACTGCAAATATGAAGGATCCCAGTTACCCAGCGGAATTCTTCGCAAAGCCTTTTAACGACATTGACTCTGCCGTCGTCTTTTTACTTGTACAGCTGTTTATGCTATGTGGAAATTAGAACTTACGCAGTTTTCAGATGTTAATATTGTCAGCCATAGATGCCTAGACTATTTTACAGCTCTCAAGCTTTGGACCTGATTCTCTCAGATGCTGGTAAATAAAAAATATCAGTTTGTCGTTGCCCCTCATCTCATCTTTCGTATATTGAAGTAACACACACACAGTACTTAAACGACTTAAGGAATTGACGAAATCTTGACTACTGTAGTCTACTGGGTGGAACACAGGGTAATGTCAGGTGCAAATCAAGTTGTGCTCTTATTGTCGTCAATATCTGTGTTATAGTAGGTATCAACCTTTCATAAAAAAATGTGAATGTGAAAGGTCTCTACTGAAATATAACTTATGAAAAAGTGGCAAACAAGAAACCATCCGTCGATGGTCGGTCCAAGTCATATAATAGAATTCTAGTTATTAAGGGATAGAACGCGAGAGTAACAAAGACAGGATGTGTGATCCCGTTTGTTACATTAGGTACATTTGTATGAGAGAGAGAGAGAAAAAAAAAACTTTTATTTTATTTTAATTTCTGTAGAGAAAAATGCGTTCCCCTATAGGACAAGAGTCGTGCGTCCCTAAGGCAAAACCTGAGACGGGTACATCTCTCGATTAGAATAATTTATTTTTTTCGTACGTAGTGGTCGCTTTTGTAGGCTACAATACGTGTGTCCTTTAGGCAAAACGTGTATTTCCCCGGTAAAACTTTAGAAGTCTTTAGATAGAATGACTGTTCTTAAGAAATGAGAATGTTTGCGTCAAACGCATCTTGATCATTACCTGTATGGTGACGCATGCAAGATGCAGACCCGAGAGATCCCGACGCCGTTTCATCCTCTCTTCAGATGGCAAAGATAATGTGATGGCGCCGAACTTTAAAACCTTCAGCTTCGAATTGGCATTTGTGGGTGGAGCTTTTTGTTTTCGATGCCATTCCAGACCCTCATTGAAACGTGACTGGAAGGATTGTTCGTGTCTCCAGGTTTCAGGCAGCGCTTCTTTCCTCCACCACTGTCCTATGATCTGTCGACTTTGAGGCAAATTTTCCGTGACTTGAAAGCTTTCCCAGAAGTTCACTATTTTTCCGTCTTTAGTATACGTAGCCAGGACTATCTGTAAACAAATCGGAAAAAGAAGTATATCGAGTTGTTTATTGTACTGTAATAAAAAAATTGTTTTATTTATTTATTTATTTATTTATTTTTTTGTTTTTTTTGTTGAAAAACTCAGCAATTTCCAAAATTTAGATTGTGGTGGTCAGAAGAACTTTAGCAATTTGGACAATAAATTAGGAAAATGGTAAAGATGCCAGAAACCATAAATAATTTGCCAAAAAATGGGCAAGGAAATGACGTGCTAAGTGTCCTCGCGATTAAAAGAAAGTAGCGCGTGCATTGTCAAGGTCCATTCCGCTCTAGGAAGAGTACGACTGAAGTTGTCTAAATACTTGTACTTTGTATCACAGCATTTAAGAATTCCTAAATCTTGAGAATTCAGTCATATATTCGAGTTTGTTTTCAGTGCTCATCTAACTACATTAAGAGCGTAAGGCTCACTCGTGAAAGTGTAACGTCACAATTTACAGAAGAGTAAAACAGTCGATCTCACCTGGTTGTCCATTGGTAAGTAAACCTCATTTAATCTCTGTTGTAATTGCTCCACGTCTGCCAGTAATAACCAGGAGCCAACGTTCTTGTTCTCCGCAAATACCTGAATACGTAAAAGAATATTAATGAATCATTGTTAAGCTATTCTCTGTAATGATTGGCGCACAGCATACGAGATGATTTACTTATATTATTACAAGTATTACTCATTCATTTTGATCAGCTCTTCTTCAAAGAAACTCACTCTCCGAAATACTCGAAGCTCGTTTGCAGTCCTCAGACGACAGACAGTTAAAGTGGTCCCACTTTGTGGATCGATTTCAATCTTCAAAGGCATTGTGCGGCCTTCATCAACCATCCTCCCTTCTTTTCCCTCCTTTGTTATATTTAATGCGTCGACAGATGTTGAGTTCTGGAATTCTAACAGTTGTATTTTCTCTGCAGGTAAGACGCGAAGTTTGGCTGAGGGGCTGATAGCGAGGTAAGACATCATTCTCAGCGTCCATAAGTTATTCTCTGTGCTGCCACCTTCGAAAATACCGACCATGATAGTGGGGTTTGGCTATATATATATATATATATATATATATATATATATATATATATATATATATATATATATATATATATATATATATAGCCGAACCCCACGATCATGTATATATTATATATATATACTATATAATAATATTATATATATTATATATATATATAAATATTATATATAAATAAAGGTTTTTTGCCACGAAGGAAAAAATGAAAAAGCGAGATAGCCAAGTACTTTCGGTCCTGTTCGGACCCTTTACTGAGGCAAACTGATTTTACAGAGAACAACATAGTCAAAAGAAGGCTTAATATACAAACTGACACTACAAGATAAGCAATAAAGGCGATTTTCACTCTACAGAAAGGAGGAGCCGCCTGAGGGTAGCCACACCTTGAAGGATACACACAGTAAACAAGTTATTCTTCCAGAAAAACAGTACATTTTGAAAAAACCCAAAAAAACCGGGAGCATATACAATTTAATATCATGAATTTTTACACAGATTTTCCCCCCACCCAAAAATTATTATTAATGAAAAGACGAAAGAAATATAAATATATATATATCTCGTAAGAGAAAGAGGGAGAGAGAAATATCGAACCAGAGAGAGAGAGAGAGAGAGAGAGAGAGAGAGAGAGAGAGAGAGAGAAAATAATCAACTATATACATGTGGGACTAATTTATTAGTTGTTCATTTATTTCAAGGTCCTTCATAAACATCTTACAAATATATGGGTCCAAATGGTACATTCCCAGACTAAGATTTAGGTTGTTTTTATTAGTGATTTGTATAATTGCCGATTCCAGTAAATTTCTTTTGGGAAACATAATCATTAGATCTAGCAATTACCGAGGTATCACCCCAATTAATACAATGAGATTTTTCACTCAGATGGATAAACAGTGCATTTGAAGTCTGGGCTGTTCTAACTGAATACATATGCTGCTTAATACGTACACATATATCAATTTTTACTTGACTGACCAACGTAAAACGATGGGCAATCATTACAAGGAATTTTGTAAATGATGTTGTTATTTGTTACGGGACTATTCTTAATTAGCATATCTTTAATGGTATTGTTATAAGAGAACACTACATTAACATTAAACGATTTAAATATTGATTTTATGGTTTCAAATCCACGAAAATAAGGTAAGCTAAGTAATTTTTAGGCATTTCTTTTCATTAGTAGCAACACTATAAAACTTTTTGTGAGCTTTTTGATAACATAAATCAATTAAATGAGGTGGGTAGCAGAAATCGTTTCCTATCTTTTTTATGTATTCTATTTCTTGGTCCAGATATTGTGGACTCGTGATACGCAAAGCTCGTAGGAACATAGAAGAAAAAATTGAAATTTTAAGATATTAAGATGGGTGGACCAGAATAAAAAATGTACATATGTTAAATTATTTGTGGGTTTTCTATAAATACTGAATTTGCATTGGACAGATTCTCTATGTATTAATACATCTAGGAAATGGATGACATTGTTCTTTTTAATTTCAACAGAGTATTTTATGGATGGCACTAAATTATTCAATTTAGACAGTAAATCATTTACATCGATACCACCAGGTAAGACTACTAAGATATCATCGACATATCGGTACCATTTTAAGGGGACAAGTGTGATATTCGGAAGTGTTGTCTCTCAAAAAATTCCATATATAAGTTTGAAAGGAGAGGTGATAAAGGGTACCATACCAAATAATTGTTGGTAAATTATTCTCCATTGAAAATAAATCTGCAATCACAAATACATAACTTATTTAAGGAAATTATGTGACTAACGGACATAGGCAATTCATGCAGTACAAGTTCATTTACTTAAATATTCTAGCACAGAGTCAATAGGGACTTTGTAAACAAAGAACATACATCAAAACTGACAAAAATATCGCTAAGGTTTAGTACAATTTTATTTAATTTTTCCACACGCTTTGCGTATCACGAGTCCACAATATCTGGACCAAGAAATAGAATACATAAAAAAGATAGAAAACGATCTCTGCTACCCACCTCATTTAATTGATTGATGTTATCAAAAAGCTCAAAAACAAAAAATTTTTATAGTGTTGCTATTAATGAAAAAGAAATGCCTAAAAATGTACTTAGTTTACCTTATTTTCGTGGATTTGAAACCATAAAATCAATATTTAAATCGTTTAATGTTAATGTAGTGTTCTCTTATAACAATACCATTAAAGATATGCTAATAAGAATAGTCCCGTAACAAATAACAACATCATTTACAAAATTCCTTGTAAGGATTGCCCATAGTTTTACGTTGGTCAGTCAAGTAAAAAATTTATGGTACGTATTAAGCAGCACATGTATTCAGTTAGAACAGCCAGACTTCAAATGCACTGTTTATCCATCTGAGTGAAAAACAATCTCATTGTATTAATTGGGGTGATACCTCGGTAATTGCTAGATCTAATGATTATGTTTCAAGAAATTTACTGGAATCGGCAATTATACAAATCACTAATAAAAACAACCTAAATCTTAGTCTGGGAATAATGTACCATTTGGACCCAAATATTTGTAAGGATGTTTATGAAGGACCTTAAAATAAATGAACAACTAATAAATTAAGTCCATGTAATAGTTATTATTCTCTCTCTCTCTCTCTCTCTCTCTCTCTTTCTCTCTCTCTCTCTCTCTCTCTCTCTCCTTCTTTCTCTTGTCTCGTATATATATATTTATATTTTCTTTCGTCTTTTCATTAATAATAATTTTTTTGGGGAAAATTTGTGTAAATTGTAAAATTCATGATATTAAATTGTATATGCTCCCGTGTTTTTTCAAAATGTACTGTTTTCTGGAAGAATAACTTGTTTCCTGTGTGTATCCTTCAAGGTGTGGCTACCCTCAGGCGGCTCCTCCTTTCTGTAGAGTGAAAATCGCCCTTATTGCAAATCTTGTAGTGTCAGTTTGTATATTAAGCCTTCTTTTGACTATGTTGTTCTTGTAAAATCAGTTTGCCTTCAGTAAAGGGTACGAACAGGACTGAAAGTACTCGGCTCTCTGCGTTTTCATTTTTTCCTTCGTGGCAAAAAAACCTTTATTTATACATAGCATCATGTTTTAATCATACTTCGTGATCAAGTTATTTCTATATATATATATATATATATATACATATATATATATATATATATATATGTTTTATATGTGTGTATATTTATATTTTGATATACATATATACACACAGCTTAAGTATGTCATTCTTTGGTGGGTATATATATATATATATATATATATATATATATATATATATCATATACATACATACATATACCTGCACATGCTGTATACTGGATGTAGCAAATGAAATGTGCAACCTATGTAACTGTGAATAATTCTTATATAATAAAAAAAGCTACCATATTGTGAATAAAATTTCACTTCTTTTGCACCAACAGTATTTATATTGCAAAATTAGAATGCATGAATCAACTCCTGTGACTTTATCATTGAAATGCATGAGGCTCAATAAATCTGTTATACCAGAGTCCCAGTCGAAGCTTATTATTTTTTGTGTCTTTGTGCCATTACAATGACACACTCAAGTTCAAGGACGTAGGCAATCTCATATATAGAAGTTTTTTGCCGAGTAGGTATGCTATGCAACATTTCTCATTCTTTACTCATTTCCTCTTTTTATGCGGAGAGCTTTGAAGTATTGAAATATGTTAGCATTCCCGTTCGTAAGCAGACAAAATAACTCGTTCGTGCAGTTGAGCGGAGGTTTCCGAAGAAAGGTAGCCTTCAGTGTCACGTTCATGTGCTTTGTTCATGCCTAAGGCGTCTACAGTAAGAACCAGCTCTCCAGATGTCCCAGTTTTACAAAATTGACTTACAGCTGCCAAGAGGCCCCTTCCAACGAATCAGATCTGGCTCACTTCATGACTGCTACGGATGTCTGCTCGGATGGAAATGTGCATCGCTCTCTTGTCAATGATGTCCTATCTTTGAGGAAGATTTTCTGATTGATTGAATCATTCCCACATAAAACATCATGGTCAAGCGGGGACATCGTTACCTGTAGCTCAATTTCGTAAATTGGATGGAGACGCCCTCTGCCATCACAGGAACCCTGTCTTGTATTTCGATGTCAGCAGCCTCCCGTCCGTTGCGATCATATTTGGACGAGTTTGCTCGAATAGATGGTTTTCATTTTTTCATGATGGATTTGGACCTTCGTCATATCTGTTCGTCCATCCTCCATATTGTATGTTTCTGCGGCGAAGTTCCATTAGTCACTAGCGTCTGAGAGCCAAGGCTCGGCGTGTTACGCTAAGCTGAGGTGCCACGCTGACACATTGCCCATTTTCATAAGTCTAGAGAGACTGTAATGCTATATTAATGGATATTCATCGTTGCCGTAGCTTTTCAGACTGGCATCGTATCTTGTGTATGAATTTTTTGGCAGGTCTTATAATTTTGTTGTTGAGTTTTAATTTGTTCTTTAGTTTTCATCCCTGATTTCTGTTTATCTTAAAATATGGGCATTCTTTCCTGTGGAAACTCTGCTTTTCATATTTATGGCCTTTTAGGATTTCTCTGTAATAATAAAATTAATAATAATAATAATAATAATAATAATAATTAAAATAAGGAAGGAAAACCAACCTAAGCATGGCATGGATAGACTATAAGAAAGCCTTCGACATGATATCACACACATGGCTAATAGAATGCCTGAAAATATATGGGGCAGAGGAAACACATCAGCTTCCTCAAAAAATACAATGCGCAACTGGAATACAATACTTACAAGCTCTGGACTTAAAACTATGGAGAGGTGAATATCAGGAGAGGGTGGGATCTTCCAGGGCGACTCACTGTCCCCACTACTCTTCGTAGTAGCCATGATTCCATGACAAAAGTACTGCAGAAGATGGATGCTGGGTACCAACTCAAGAAAAGAGGCAACAGAATTAACCATCGATGTTCATGGACAACATCAAGCTGTATGGTAAGAGCATCAAGGAAATAGATACCCTAATCCAGACTGTAAGGATTGTATCTGGGGACATCAGGATGGATTTTGGAATAGAAAAAATGCGCCTTAGTCAACATACAAAAAGGCAAAGTAACGAGAAACTGAAAGGATAAAGCTACCAGATGGGAGCAACATCAAACACATAGATGAGACTGGATACAAATACCTGGGAATAATGGAAGGAGGGGATATAAAACACCAAGAGATGAAGGACACGATCAGGAAAGAATATATGCTGAGACTTAAGGCGATACTCAAATCAAAACTCAAACGCCGGAAATATGATAAAAGTCATAAACACATGGGCAGTGCCAGTAATCAGATACAGCGCAGGAATAGTGGAATGGTCGAAGGCAGAACTCCGCAGCATAGATCAGAAAACGAGGAAACATATGACAATACACAAAGCACTACACCCAAGAGCAAATAAGTATAGAGGACTGCGTCAACATCGAGAACAGAGCACTGGGGCAAATCTGAAAACCAGTGAAGACGAGTGGCTAAAGAGTGCATGGAAGAAGGACTAATAAAAGTAGACGAAGACCCAGAAATATAGACAGGAGAATGACAAACAGAACAGAGGACTGTCACAACAAACCAATGCACGACAATACATTAGACAGACTAAAGAACTAGCCAGTGATGACACATGGCAATGGCTACAGAGGGGAGAGCTAAAGAAGGAAACTGAAGGAATGATAACACGCGGCACAAGATCAGGCCCTAAGAACCAGATAATATATGTTCAAAGAACCATAGACGGAAATAACCTCTCTCCCATACGTAGGAAGTGCAATACGAAAAATGAAACCGTAAACCACATAGCAAGCGAATGCCCGGCACTTGCACAGAACCAGTACAAAAAGAGGCATGATTCAGTGGCAAAAGCCCTCCACTGGAGCCTGTGCAAGAAACATCAGCTACTTGCAGTAACTAAGTGGTACGAGCACCAACCTGAGTGAGTGATAGAAAACGTTCAGGCAAAGATCCTCTCGGGACTATGGTATCAGACAGATAGGGTGATACGTGCAAAATAGACCAGACGTGACGTTGATTGACAAAGTCAAGAAGAAAGTATCACTCATTGATGTCGCAATACCATGGGACACCAGAGTTGAAGAGAAAGAGAGGGAAAAAATGGATAAGTATCAAGATCTGAAAATAGAAATAAGAAGGATATGGGATATGCCAGTGGAAATTGTACCCATAATCATAGGAGCACTAGGCACGATCCCAAGATCCCTGAAAAGGAATCTAGAAAAACTAGAGGCTGAAGTAGCTCCAGGACTCATGCAGAAGAGTGTGATCCTAGAAACAGCGCACTTAGTAAGAAAAGTGATGGACTCCTAAGGAGGCAGGATGCAACCCGGAACCCCACACTATAAATATCAAAAAGGTTATCTGTCTAAAAAAAATTCACATCTGCAGACGGTTCATTTACAAGTATAGAAACAGCATAGTATATATTATTTGTTAGGTTTATAGCGGTTATCCGTATATTTTATTACATGGGCTGTTCCCTAATATTCTTTTAACACTTATGCTTTTATTTAATTCATCCATTCTAATGTCACTTATCCTTTTGCCTAGCATACTTAGTCCAGCTTGAAGGCTTCCTTGGTGAGAAAGAAAGAGGACCAGATTAGATTCGTTTGAAATTGTCTGCAGTTACGCATCGGTGCGTTCAATGCTCATCGGTCTACAGCAATGTTGCACTTTTTCCAGGCGTGACATATTTTAATCGAAGTAGAGGTCCAGTGATTACAGGAAGAAACCTTTGTAATGCTGCACTGAAAAAAAAGTTATGCGAGTGGTGGTTGTGAAATAGAAGGCTGTTATAAATGACTGGAAATTAACCTTTTGGAAAGAATCCTTGAAAAGAAATGGAGGATTTTCTTGACAGAAAGAACATTGGAAATGAGAATCATTTGAGACAGTAAAATAAATAGCCAAATTCAGAGGCCTCTTTTCATGCACTTTATATAGTATTGTATTTAAATGAAATATAGTCATATTGTACAAAGTTTGGGAACATTTCAAAACTACTCCCTCATGACATGAAAGGCAGTGCTCATTTAGATCTATATTTTCAGGTGCATTTTTGATAGTGAAGTAAATTACGAGTATTTATGTGCAGTGTTTTACAGACCTGCTTTTATTATGTAGATATTGTGGAAGCGATGAAATTCAACGTAATCGTGCACCAGCTTTCCATCTCTCTCGAGTGAACGAGAGCGAATAGTATTGGCGCTGAGGAGCATTAGGAGACTCGTAGCCATTAGTGTAAGTAAATTCTTGCCGAGGTCCACTTTCACAGCAGTCATCGCTTCTTGTGGCGGGTACTCATTCACGAAAGCGTATTGATTCAAATTAATCAGTTAGTAATTCTGTCTTGATTTGTAGTCAGTTGTATCGTAGATTCTGTATGAATGAAGCCCCGTATTGCGAAAATGAACTTCCCAAGGAAATATCCCCATCTCTAGACCAGCGCACGGTCCCGAATAGTCACGGCGAAGTTCCGCTCAAGGCGTCTCTCTGCCTACTGGAAGGGTCTGATCCGCGGTGGGTTGTTCGACTCGACGGAATAAGGGACTACTTGAGATACATATCTCTGGTGCACAAACATGCAGAACGTGGTCATCCTTCATGCTTTTCCGCCATTGTTTACATGAAGAGGAGGGTTGGTGTCATCATAAAACCAACTATATTTTGAGTCATTATCGTTTATGTTGTCATTTACGTAGGGCTTCTAAACCTTGAAGTTAAGATTCGCAGGAATGTGGTATAGATGTTCATGTCAGTTATCTGGCGTGAAAGGCGCCCTTGTTTTCGCAAAAAGACGTAATTGGAATGTTTTAGCACATCTCTTGACCTGTTTTGTGTTTGTGTGTGTATATATATATATATATATATATATATATATATATATATATATATATATATAATGATGGATACAATGCAACGGAATTATTTTAGCGGGCTGGAAGGAATGGCACTGAAATCTGTGGTTGGGGCGAAAGTTCCAAAGCTCCACCTACGCCACTTCACCACCTACAGGAGAACACAAATCGACTCTGGATAAGTAAGAACCACAGAATGATGAAAATTTGGTCTCGAATTAGGTTTTAGTCGACGTGTTATGTAAGAATTATTATAATGTAAGACGTTTAGAAAAATCTACCGAAACTTGAGCTGACTTCTCTGTGGGTTTTTTAATTTCAATAAATCTGAAATATTCTTAACTTGAATTTCACATTATCTTTTCGGAGGGCCATTTATATATTGTCTTATCCAGTCGACCTTGGCAAGCGTAAGAAAAAAAATTTACCAAAGAAAAAGGTTTCCTTTTAGAATTGTAGATTTGCGACGATAAAACAAGATTACAAAGTGTACAAAAATACTGTCTTGGAAGGAAATTTGTTATATTTTGAGTATGCTCTCAGTAGGAAGGTGGCATTCGGAATTGGGCCTGTTCTAATGTTGTAATGTTAAATGATGAGGAATTCGGATTGACTCGTGAAGAATAACACATGGGTTCAAATTTAAGTCACTCATAGACTTGTGTTACATTTTTCTTTTTATTCATTATACACATCATCCAAATGAGAGTTGTAACCCAGGAATAAAAAGTACTCTCCGCTCAAACATCACCTCTCTCTCTCTCTCTCTCTCTCTCTCTCTCTCTCTCTCTCTCTCTCTCAAGATGAATTTATGAATTGTGTGACGTATACATATTATGTACTGACCGATATATAAGTAAAAACAATTGTGCAGATGCATTGCAAATAGTCCGAAGAGAGTGGAGTTACACTGCAGGAGGAAAAGTGCAGCAGATAATATTTGGAGTACAATCCGGTGTGCAAATATGAGCAAACTGGCAACTCTAGTCTGTTCTCGGCTGAGGTAACCGAACAATGAATGTTTTCTTTGCCACTTAGCTTTCTTTTGCATTTTCGATGCTCTGCATTACTTTTAAGCTTTAACGTATTTGCGTGTACGGCAGCAGTTTTTCAGGGGGAAATGTTTTTCGTTATTCATTGTCGCCAAGAAAGAGTTATTGAGTCAGGATCCCCTCGGTAAGAGGAAGTACCGGACGAACTCGACAGTACCTCTCGTAAGCTTTCACTTTTTATTTCCTAAGCAACTTCGATGATATCAGTTGGCAAGATTTCATTATTTGGGTGTTCTGATGTTGTTATAGTTGTAGTTATCAACCCCACAACATTTGGCATTGTCTTTGAGGATGGAAGATTGTTTTCTGTTGTCAGAAAGCGATTGTTAAGCTACAGGTGTTCACTCACAGCCAAGTGTGGCCGAGTATAGTTCCAGAGCACAGATGTGTGTGAGCGTTTGTTCCCAGTGTTCCGTACATGTGCGGGTGCGTCTTTTTTTTCTTTTTACTTCTTTTTTTATATTTCATCATGGCGTCATAACAGATGCTTCACGTACACGTAGCTTAGTCTAGGTTGCTTATCCGTTGAAGCGACAGCTGAAGAGAAGTCGTTACTTTTTAGCTGAAGTTTGTGAAGATTTTTCGGAGTTTATGTTGTAGGAATTGTCACCTGGTGAATAGGTAAGTTTGCAGATGGCTCCTACCTGTGCCCAGGTGTCAAGTATAGGTACAAGAAGCGGGCGTTGACTCACCCCCTTCGCTTTTAGACTTTTTTTTTTTTTTCTATTCTCTCCCCTCCTCTCGTTTTAACTTTTTATGTCTGGTATGAAGAGTATGATTGGTATGGAGAGAGAGAGAGAGAGAGAGAGAGAGAGAGAGAGAGAGAGAGAGAGAGAGAGAGAGAGAGAGTTATCCTTCCTTTAGAACACCAAAATCTGGAAAAAAAAAAATTTCGTCATGTCTTTTGCAAGCCTTAAATCAGTTTCCTGTTTATAGTCTCATTGCAAATATGATGCGAGTTTCTCTCTCTCTCTCTCTCTCTCTCCTCTCTCTCTCTCTCTCACCCCCTCTTTTTTGCCTTGTGTTATATATTATTTTGCAAATGTTTATGTATACACCATATAGAAATAGTATATAAGTATGTGCTATGTTACCTTTACTCGTAACCACTTGATGATACCCAGACGGGTAGCACATTCGCTACACCCCCCCACCCCCCACCCCTTGTATGGGAGGTAAGGAGTGAAGGAAAGTATGTTTGACATATGTATGTACACAAACGCGCGCGTGCTCTCAGTCGCGCGTATATATATAATATATATATATATATATATATATATATATATATATATATATATATATATGTGTGTGTGTATATATATATATATTATATTATATATATATAATATATATATATATATAGTATATATATATATTTGTATTTATGTATTTGTAAATAAAACATATATAATCGTAGCATACGATTCCGAGAGAGAAAGGGAGAAG
>NC_061107.1:52007489-52049989 GCF_015104395.2 Macrobrachium nipponense | reverse complement strand
TTCAGACCATTTTCCCCTCTATCACCGAGCCTTGGAATCTCGGCGTCTGTTTTTGACTAATTCCTCTAACCCCCCGTTTCAACAGAGCCAGGCTACAGCTATGACCCTTTTTCTCCGCCTTTTCTCCTTTGTCCTTCTGGTCGAGATTAAAGGAATGTATGGAAGTGCTTGCCCCGTCGACTTCCACTGACAGAGAGAGGAGAGAGAGAGAGAGAGAGAGAGAGTGAGTCATGTAGAACACGAACGAAGTTTCCTGAAGCTAGCTGGGTTGCTGGGGAATGGGCAATGGGCACTGGTTGTGAAAATCGGATTTGTATTTACTGGGCTTAAAGACGTATCTCCCCAGAATAAATTTTGTGATATCCGGTAGTCAATCAAAAGCAGTTGCAGTGTTTTCCTTTACTTTTCCTCTTTAATCAGTTTTAGTTTTTTCAGCTAAATTATTTGATGGCTTTGTGAGGTGTGTTTGTTTTTTTACATATTTTGTAGTCCATATCTGTATATCATTGGGGGAATTTGGTACTCTGGAAATCGTACACAGTTTTTGAAAGACCTCTTACACTAATCTTGGACTTAAGAAAAAAAATGCTTTTCTCTCGTGTTTGTGTACATAAAGATTTAATTTTGGCATGAGTTGATATTTTTTAACGACATTGTTTCTATTTATGTCGTGTTTAAAAATCAGTCTTTGGCCATGAGAAGGAAGACTTTACCATGGTTTATTGTTCTCATATTTCAATTTTTTATGTGAAAATAGAAATGTAACGGAAACACGACAGTTTTAAATGTTAGGCAACAGAAGATAAGACTATTTATCTCTCTCTCTCTCTCGAGAGAGAGAGAGAGAGAGAAAAAAAGCAAGATCCGTACTAGTACTAGCCGCAGATCAGGTAAGACGGCTGGCCCCAGTTAATTAAATTCAAGGGATGTCGAGACATTTAAATGCCATGCCGTGGCGTACCTTAAGTCTCTTACGTACTTTTTTCTTCTATTTCCTCGCTTCTTTCAGTTCTTTTTTAGTTTATAATTTGCCTCTTCCTCGCCAAGATCAATACTACCTTATGGTGTAGTTTGAAAGGTCTGAATTTGTATTTACAGGTATTAGGACATATTTTGTTTTTATTGGTTATTGCTGTTTTTATTATCTTTTTTTACTTGTGTTACAATTGATTTGTTTATTATTAATTGTATTTGTACTTTTTTTCCGTGAAGAATTTACGAAGCAGAAAAGAGAATAGGGCCAGTTGACCTTGACTATGTTTTAAGATGTTTCTTCGTAAAACAAAAATAATAATAATTAGAGGATAAGTAAATAGAGGAAAATATAAATGGGTACGATTCAGTTGCATGAAGAGTTGAAGAAGTACTTCATGGGCAGAAGGATGGTCTGCAGATACGGTATGGGATTATTTAGGAAAAATGTGAAGGTTTTAGCTTACCATCTGAAGAATGTGTGACGCTTTGACAACTTGAACCGCATCAGCTATAATGAGGTGAGTTGAAACCTGTTTGAGAATAATAAACCCTCATTTGTAAGAACTCACTAAAGAACTAAAATCATACCTTGTGTTTGCTGTGTATAGCTACTTATGCATAAGTAAGGTAGAGCAATAATTATAAACAATAATGATAGATGAGGAGACAGTCACCTGCTACTTTTATTTAAGAGCCTAACGTACATTACATCCAAGTGAAATGCAATCGAAGAGTACTCGAATCATGTGCGGACAGAAAATGGACCCTCTCTCTCTCTCTCTCTCTCTCTCTCTCTCCTCTCTCTCTCTCTCTCTATAGCTTTATCGTCTTATAGTGAATTTATGTTAATGTATTGCCGTACTGAAATTCAGTACCATGAAGTAGGAAGTCAACATCTTGACGATAACTTACAGTTATGGCGTTATATTAAGTCATGAGACTGGTTCTAAGACTTACATATGAAGATTGTCCATGTCTAAGTCATAGAAATGATTAGGATAAGGAGGTAGAACCTTAGGTTCTGATAAACACAGTTAGACCATGTATATATATATATATATATATATATATATATATATATATATATATAGATTTATATATATATATACATATATATATAATATAATTTATAATATATATATCTATATATATTATATAGCTATATATATATATATATTCTACTGTATATATAAATGTCACATACATACACATGACTTTCTTATTCACCACTTACATACGCATGACTTTTATATTTACATACATTAGGGTTGATATTAATTCTCAGTACAGAACCAAAATTCGATGAGCATAGTATATTCAGCAGAGTCGATGTCAAGTGATATCTCTCTTGATAGCCCGATTTTCCAAGTTGCGTCTATAGATGTTTCTAAATGAAACCACGTTTCGAATGGTTGGCACTGAAGCACTTATCAATGACAAATCCCCTTGGGTTGAAGGAATTCACAGGATATAGTGAGTCCGATATGAAACGATATCTGTGGCTTAATATTTTGTATCATATATATATATATATATATATATATATATATATATATATATATATATATATATATATATATATATATATATATATATATATGTGTGTGTGTGTGTGTGTGTGTGTGTGTGTGTGTGTGTGTGTGTGTATGATACTGGTGTTATAAAACAGCAACCAAATGTGGGGAGGGTCCATTTACCTGAGGTGGATACAGTCTACAGTTTTAGCTCAACTTATGAAATTGTAGATCTCTCTCTCTCTCTCTCTCTCTCTCTCTCTCATGAATCTTTCCATCACGCAGAAATTCACCGCCGCTGAACTTTCTATTGATACTTCGTGTACTTTTCGTCATTAATGGCCGTGAGCAAATACGTCCTCTGTTTGTCTTCTGACTTAGTTTGTCTCTTCCTACGTTTTGTATAATTTATGGAGTGTGTGAGAGGCAGTGGTGTCTCCTATTCTGTAACCCTAGACGCGAATTCACGCACACGTAGTGTTGGGTGGAGATAGATAGAGAGAGAAAGAGAGAGATTTGATAATGGTTCGATTTTTCTACAACTGCTAACAATTTTAATAACAGTCGTTAAATGATGAGTGCAATAATGACAATAGTAACATTGCTTTAAACACGGATGTATTGTTTTACAGTGTTGTCAAAATGAAATATTATCATATGCCTTAAGTTCATTGCCACCTGATCATATCTTGGAAAATGGAAAAAGGTTCGGTTACCTTGTGCGAAATCGACAGCATTTATTTAACTATATTCTAACCGTAGATTTTCTTTTCTCTGAGTGGGGTTACGTGAACGGAATGAAGCATAGGTAATTAACCTGAAGGTTTTACGTCAGTAATTGTGAGCATGCGTGTCTAATGCGGTGGTTTGAGTCTTACAGTTGATCGACGTTTAGACGGCTCACATTTTTTCTTCTCTTTTAGTAGCGCGTGCCAACACGCAGATCTCTCTCTCTCTCTCTCTCTCTCTCTCTCTCTCTCTCTCAATATGTATATATATATATAATATATATATATATATATATAATATATATATATATATATATTATATGTGTGTGTGTGTGTGTGTAAAATAACAGAATGAAAAGCCTGGATATTTTTCACTATTACGAATCCTCCCACACTCTCCAAGCTTATAAGAAAAAGGTAAATTTCTACTTACAAAACCAAGTTTATTTATATTATTTCCTTCATTCTTTGGAAATTACTGAGATGTGTTTTTTTTTATGCGTTTTCCATCTGAACGCTAACTTTTATCGTCATGTAATGAAAGTTTATGCATGTTACGCTATGCTCTTATGAAGTAAATTTAATTTCTCTCTCTCTCTCTCTCTCTCTCTCTCTCTCTCTCTCTCTCTCTCTCTCTCTCTCTGGTAACCTTATAGGATAATATTTTGCCACAAGACAACATAAAGCCTATTCATTTTATTTTTATTTTGCTAAATACGATTTTAAAAAAGTGAAAAGTCGTGAAACTGCACAGGGGGAACTATAAATTTCAGCAGACATTGATTTTCCAAGAATTGATTCAAAGTATTTCCCATTGTTGTGCAAATTGAAGGCATGTGGTTCATCCATGTTGTTTAGAGATGGAAAACTGCCCACAAAGCTTATCGTTGGCTCCCCTGCCGCGTTTTTGTCTCCCGTATCTGTAAAACTGGTGGAGATAGGTTGAAGGAGATGGATGGCTTTATGTAGATTCGCGTCCCTTGGACACTTTTATCTGTGATGTTTTATGCTGTTTAATGTCACTCTTTGGGAAGTATCGCGGCTGCTTCTTGTCGTTTGTGAATATCCTGAACTTGTGATTTACGGCACCCTTCTTTTTTATATTTTTTGAGACGTTCGTAATTCTAAGTTGATTTTTAGAGCTTTTTCCAAGTTACTGAAATGTGACGCTATTACTGAATGGCCTATGTAGGCATCAAGAAGTGGAACTAGCTTTTAAGTTTTGTGTCTTTTTGAAATGTTGCGTTGTAGTTCCTTTAGAGACGAACCCGAGAAATTGTTCTCTATTTTGTAAAGAACTTTTTGTCGTAGACATGACAGCCCGGAGTTTATTTGACCAGTTATTACTGTACAGAGGCAATTAAATTGTTATGGGGAATTCTAAGGGAGTAAAATGATTCTTATGAAGTAAACAAGCGAAAAATGAGCCTTGGTATGAAAGCTTTCCCGTCTTGGCAATGATGTAAGAATTCTATTTATACTACGTAACATTTGTTTTTGAGATGGGATTTTAGTTCTGGAGTAAAGTAATTAAGTAACTATTATAGTAAATGTATTCGCTTTTTTTGTTGAAATCTGGACTCTAATTTTAGATACTGTGTTTTAAAGTCCTCCATTGTATACTGGAGCAACGTTAGTATTTCTTTGAAAAAAGAATACCAGGATACCATATATCACCGCGAACTTAGATCTTAGAGTATCCCGTATTGAATGGTTTAAAGGTAATTCATAGCATCGTTTGTTCGGTATTTTCTGTTCTTTTAATAAACCCGATTTTTTAATTGGATGAAGGTTCGGAATATCAGGTTAACTGTATCCTCTGGCCTATCGGTGTTATTAAGGGACAGGTAACGGTGAGCTTTGAGGACGTCAGGGATTGATAACTTTGATTTTCATGACATCAACTGTTGTTAACCCTATTTAGGGAGATGGCTCTAAGAATAAGAGAGGAAGTAAAGCTTGAGAGAACAGAGGTGAGAATGCCGAGGTGGATTATGGGGATATCGCTGCTTGAGAGATTGGAAAATGATGAAATAAGAAGAAGGGCAGGCTTAGTAAAGATTGCAGAAATGATAAGAAAGTCACGATTGAGATGGTATGGGCATGTGTTGAGGATGGATGACAAGGAGGGAGTGAAGAGGGTTTGGGAGTAACCTGTTAGAGGAAGAAGATCGAGAGAATTAGGTGGCGAGATAAAGTGAAGGAAGATATGAAGAGAAGAAGTTTGGTGGAGGATGATGCCTTTGATAGAAGGTAGTGGAGGAGAAGGCGCATCAGGCAACCGACCCCTGAATGTAGGGATAACGGTGGGAAAGAAGAAGAAGAAGGCTGTGGGATGTTTATCCAAATCAACTGTCGCCGTTTTTTTTAACCATTTGTTGTTAATCAGCAGTCTGAAGCGATAGATGGTGTTCATTTACTTCACCTGTGACTGAGGTAAAGATTTCTTACGACGCTTTCTTGTCTCAGGTAGAAGTCGGTAACGATGTTTATTTACGTAACCTGTTATAGAGCCTCGTAGGAAAAGATAGGTAACATTGATGTTTACTCACGTCACCTATAGTAGTCTGTTCGACAAGATTTTGCTTATTTACAAGTCACTAATCGTTGTTGCGAAGAGATGGTAACATTGATATGTGTTACCTTCACCTCTTACTAATCGAGCATAGAACAAGTTTGTCACGTTTATGTATGTACGTACGTCAGTTTTCCATAGAATTTTGTTCGCCCTATGTAGAAATGATGATTCGGTCTTTTAGCTGCCGTGTGTTTGATACAAATATAATATACTACACACACACACACACACACACACACACACACACACACACACACACACACACACACATATATATATATATATATAATATATATATATATATATATATATATATATATATGCTTATTTATTTATATATGTATATATACATACATATATTTACACATGAATATAAATATTTACGTATATATGCATATGTAATCGACACAGTCACGTGAGTAATAGAAGTAAATTTCCAACTCACATCGGGCTCTCAAATGAAAGGCAAGGCAAGTTGGTGGAGCCCTCGCCTTCCAGGTGAGAATCCTGAAATTGATATGTATATTTGTTTACACACACACACACACACATATATATATATATAGTTTATATATATATATATATATATATATAATATATTTTAATGTATATATATATAATATATATTTTATGTTTATATATATATATAACTATATATATATATATATATATATATATATCTATATATATAATATATATGATATATATATATATAGATATTTAGTTTATGTTTTAGATATATATATATATATGATTATAAATAATAATATAATATATATATATATTATATAATATAATTATAAAAAAAAAGAGAGAGAGAGGCGAGAGAGAGAGAGAGAGAGAGAGAGAGAGAGAGAGAGAGAGAGAGAGGAGCGCACGCAGTTTGAAATGAAGTGATTGTGAGTTGTAACTCAGAATATGTTGTCTTTTGTGAGGGGAAATTGATGTAGGCTGTAGTGGTTCCTTTTCAAGGAAGGCGATGTAGAATTTTAAAACAAAATTGTTGAAAGTTTTAGTGACAAGCAATGTTTGTATTTATTATTTCGGTTTGTGATACCGTAGTTGATGAGCTGTGTATTGTTTCATTCTTCATTAATTTGAACTTGATGTATGTCTTTTTATGTAATGTCTAATTATATACAAATGTTTGTCATTTGAGGTTTAGCGAAATTTTTTGAACGAATGAATCCACGTGTGCAAACATATAAACACATACATAAATACATGTAGGTGTGCATGAAGCCTTCTGTGACACTGAGGAGTAATTAGCGATCTGATTCTGGATTAAAGGACAGCTGCTGTGAATGGAATCATTTCGATTATGCGTTACTTGCCTAATACACTTTCAGAGGAAAGGGTGTGTGTGTGTGTGTGTGCGTGTGTGTCTGTGTGTATCTGTAACGTGATTTTGCACATGAATGAGACTCAAGACACGAAATGAGAATGCCGAGATCCCGGTAAGGAAACACATTATAACCTATGAAGTCCTTTCAACCAGGGCTTTTCAACCTTTTTCTCCCCTCGTCCCCTTTCGGGTATTTTTTGACGTCAGTAATGTACCCTCTTCACTTTGTATGAAGTGGAAACAAAACAAACTCGGAAAAACATTCCATTGTGGATATTCGCAAGTACTGTACTGAATGGAAGGACATAACCAATAATATTGTAAATGCAAAGAATTCCATAGAAAATAGAGAATTTTGTTTATAATTATTTACCTGTAGCTATGCTGTCATTTTCACGGGTATAATACTGAGATGCTCAAACAAAATTCATTATTAGTTTGTACATCAGTTGCAGAGGGAGTTCATGAGGTGGCTGAAGCTCTTTTTCATCAACTAGCCTGGTCAGCCGGGGAGCAGTTTTTCCTAAATACATCGAAGGTCTGCTTCCACATTCATTTGAGGCCCGTGGGGAGCGCGTACCCCCTGACAGACCCTTGTGGGGGGGGGGGGGTACGCGTACCCCAGGTTGAAAACTCCTGCTTTAAACCGTTGCATGTACTATGCTATGACTTAAGATGAGAACAGTTGAACGGGCAACCCAAAAGGAAAAGGGGGAAAGAAATGAACTGCAGCCGACCCTTTTTGAAAAGGAAACCGGGTTCTATTTAGTTCTGCTGTGGTACCTATAGTGCTCTCTCGCTTGAACCAGGAACACTCAGAAAAAAATAAAACACTGAAAAGAATTCATGTTGTACATCTAGATATCGACGGAAAGGAGTTTTCCACTTTGCCCATGATCCAATTCTCAATTATAGCCCATTATGACGGATAAAGAGCAGTTAAGGTCGGGCAAATTATTGTGTTCAGCGGTAGATCCTCCTCAGGAGGTCAACCAGATGACAGACTCATCAACTTTAAGTAGGTTAATAAGAGCTGGGATAAGATGCTGGGCGTTGCTCATTTTTTATTTTATTTTTTTATTATTTTGAATTCTGACGTCAGATATTCTTCCACTTGCTATCTGAAAATTGGATAATTGGAAGGTCAGTCAGATAGTAATTGGGATTATGTCTTGTTTAGTGAAGACAGATAGACGTGGTGTGCCATCTGTATTGATGGGCGCTCTTTGGGCGTGTGGGCATCTCTTGGGGTCAGATGATGTGCTTCATTTTGTTAAAGTAAATCCTCCCTCTAAAAGCATAAGGACAGTTTATATACTGCTCTCTCTCTCTCTCTCTCTCTCTCTCTCTCTCTCTCTCTCTCTTCTCTCTCTCATATTATATATATATATATATATATATATATACATACATATATATATTAACAATATATATTACACACACACACACACACACACACACACACACACACACACATATATATATATATATATATATATATATATATATATATATATTATATATATATGTAACTTGTGTTTGTGTAAATCTGACATACACGCGCACTGAAGAGAATTGTAAAATGTAAGAGAGTGTATATTTGAGATTCGTAATAAAATTAAAACCACTGATCACTGATGCTAAGAAATTTTCGGCCTTATAATTTCTCGCAATGCTTCAATGTTTGGGACCGATTCTGTGATTCACACGTTAAGACAATGAAGGACAATTATACAAAGCAAAGGAGTTACTCATATTCCTCCTACGTTTTGACTTTTGCCGAGGTAATTTTTCCTTTCATTTTACCATTGAGGTTTTCCGACATTCCCTAATTCAACGAGCTCATATAGGGAGGAGGAGGGCAGCCTGTGAAATAGTAATCATTCGACAAAAGCATTGCAATGGATCAAAGTCAATCGAATCATAGAGCCTCTTTCCAGACGTCTATTAGAATTCCGGCACTGAATCTTCCTCGGAACCAGAGGATACTGGGAAGGGAATCCTCGCATGCAACCTACACATTCATTATTAGCATTCAGCGGAAACGGGCAGGGCAGGTTGAAAGATGACTGAATTGCTACTCCTGGAAAGCAGTAGGGTAGGGATGGCTGAAGGATTTGACACCCCTCAACAATCGGGCATGAGCCGGCCAATAAGATGGACAGCAAAAAGTTTCATTTCTGATGAAGTCGATTTAATTTTAAGTGAGAATAAAAAACGTGTTTGACCGTAAAGGAAGAAATATATTGAAAAGCATATTGATGCAAAGGACGGTATGAGGTTTCAAGATCACTGGCGTGTAGAGTAAAAAACAAGTGTTCGGTAAATGTTCACAGAAAACCCCCTACGCAGTGTGAAAACCTCACTATCAGGTAACCTCTGATTCTCAAAGTATGAAATAGCAGCAATTCAGTGACACCAAAAATATTTAGCCCAGAAACAAGACAATTATCGGAGATATGAGGAAGATACAAATTATTGCGGCATTTTCTGGTGATTTTTCATTTACTCTCTTTAAATTTAATTGATTGATTTTGTGTACTTCAATTCAATTCGTTTCCGGTACCATTGTTGATTATTAGTTATTGTTACAGAAACATTATATATATATATATATATGATATATATTATATATATATATATATATATATATATATATATATATATATATATATATATATATATATATATATATATATTATATATAAAATTCGCTCTTTAATGTCGACTGCCTTGGAGGAACTTTTGTCCTATGTTTATGACGGTTACTGTACATAAAAAGAATTCTTGTTGTGTATAAACCCTGTTGAGTATTGATGTTATCCGCTGAATGGAATATACACAACCGTTTTTGTTACAACAGATAATTGTTTTAAATTAGACAGTCCGTCAATTAACCGCTGACTATATAGATGCGCGTGCGCAAACGCGCACATACACACGCACATCACACACACATACACTCACTTACTCACATACATGCATATACCATGTGTTAATAGTATTATTTTCAGTGTGGTTGTTTCAAGTTTTTCTGTGTATTTTTGTACTGTCTGTATTGCGTCTGTATTTTGTATTTATACCCTGGCATGAGTATATCTTCCTGTATATATTTATATATACATACATACATAAACACACATAAACACGCATAGGCGATCCTTACATGAAAATAAAAGTCATGTTCATTACTATACGAGTATTAAATGCACACGAATGCCCGTAGAGTGTCTAGTCATTTACATAAAAGGTATTTTACAGATGCTTGAGTAAGTGTTTCGAGTGGGTAATGTGAGTACATAATTATATGATTTGCTCTCACCCGTAGAGAATCGCTTGCATGAAGCGTTGACGGTTTGCCATGTGGCGGGGCTAGGAGCAGAATAAGCAAATGTCCTTTCCACCGAATGTTTAATTGAGGAGAGTGACCCCCGTAGAGTTGTCAAATGAAAGAGTGCTATTTATTTTAAAATGACGATTCTCTTTTCAACCAAATATTTGACTGTATTTTGAGGGGCTTTCATAATTCGTTTAATTATTTTTCAAAATCTCTGAGAATGTTTTATGTAAAGTTTCCGGTAAATCATTTATTCAGGGGTATTCCTTGTGTTTAAGAATGCATAGGGGTGCACAAAAGAAAGTCAGTGGAGTTGAAAGAAGTTTTGTAGACTCCATTTAAAGAGACGACCCTTTGAAGCCACCTCTAAAGAGCCCATTGTCCTTCCTCGCGCGACCCCCCTTTCTCTCGATCCATTAGCATTAGGGCTACCTGTCCGCTTAATGGCAGGGGATCAGCCTCCCCATGCTGAGGTATATACTCCCTTAATGGGGAAATGAGGCACTCCGGGACACCCTCGCCCTTGTCCTTTTCCTTTTTGTGTGGACGGACGGACGGACGTCAGCGCCTGGGGATTACGCAGAAGTCGAGGGGCGTTCACTCACCTGCGCGTTTTCGTCGAAAAAGGCGTCAAATGCCGTTATCGCTGAAATAAATGGCCCCATATATTGCCTATTTTCACCTTTAAATGAGTCATTACCTGTGAGATGTTTGGGGCTTTCGAAAGACTGGTGTGAATTTCGTGAACAAGAGTTGATTACAGGTGAGGATGTCTGGTAAAGAATAGGGGCTCGGGTGACCATTCCAGTGATGGATAGCGGATTGTTGATGAAAGGTTCATCCGCTTATTTGTAGAGGGAGAACGGATGTGTTTTGAGATAACCCTAATAGAGGGATTAGTGGTTATGATGTATGGCTAGCAGAAAGAGAGAGAGAGAGAGAGAGAGAGAGAGAGAGAGAGAGAGAGAGAGGTTAAAAATCTTCGATTTGTTCTTCGATGTGTTTTGTTTGTTGCCTGATAACGCGATGATTATATATACATGTATATATTATATATATATATATATATATATATATATATATATATATATATATATATATATAACAATCACACATACGTAGACACAAACATACATACACACATGCATACATACATACATACATATATATATATATATATATATATATATATATATATATATATATATATATGCATGTGTGTGTATGTATGTTTGTGTCTGTGTGAGTGTTTATTTATTGATATAAATACACACACGGACAGATCAAATTGTTTTGTGCAAGGCATCAATAACCGTCGGTATTGGAAGTAAGTATAAGATACTTTTACTGCAAAAAAACGAAGCACTTTGTTTACTACGTATGAAGTCGATGAAGGTCCTGAGTTATTTGTACACTCCTATTTGGTTTTGTTTGTCCAGGTGCACATTGGAGAAGGCCATTATTGTGCCATCTTTTAAAGAAAAGTGATAATCAACCCCAATGTTCCTATGTAAAGATTTAAAATCCAATAGTCGTTTACTCTTATTTGAATGCACAGCAAATTCAACTACTTTGTTTCCTTTTTGTAGACTCGTCTCTCTTGTCAACTTTCTCAGTACGTATGCCCAAATCAAGTTGATGACCCGTTTGTATGCCCTGGTAGTGTGAAATCTTCCCGGGATAGCTCCCTCCTACGCCTTGCGAAGTCATTTCCTTCTTTTGTTCTTAGGTGTCGCGTTGGGTTGGGTCTGGTACCGGCTTAGTTATTTATTCTCTAACTAGGAAATAGCCCATTTGGATCTTTCTTATTTTCCCAGTAAGCAAACTTTCCTTTGACCCCTCCAGTCACATTGCGTATTTCTTAGAATCACATTAAAATATAATGCAAATATTTCTTAGTGTTTGTTGTTATTTGAGGTTGGTATATGTGTATGCTTATATTATATATATAACTTGTTCGGTTTTCCTTATTAGTTGAGAGTTCTCTGAAGTATTTATTGGAACGTGCGTCAACTTCGTAAAGCGCTGATTAAGGGAAGTGTTGTGAATGCATAATGGTATCCTTTACATTCAAGATAAATTTAAGCATTTGTGGTGTCTCAGCCTGGGAAATTATTTATGCGGCTTTACCTTCAAAAGATGTCAGTGAATTTGTTTTCTAACAAACGCTTCATGAGCCGAATATTTTCACATATTATTCCTTCCGTGTTCTCTCTCTGCCCCGTTTCCCTTGTGGACTGATGCTGATCTGCTCTCCTGCTGAAATACATGCAGCTCGAACACGCCCTTCTAAAATCATATACTATATGAAACTTGTCATTTTTGACCGCCCATTTTTGGAATGATGCAATTTTAGCTGAATTCGTGTTTGATTTTAAACGCTGAATGGCCATAGTTGCCCAAGTGCTTGGCCTTTATGCCTAAAATCTGTACATCAATCAATCAGTTACTTCGTTTTATCAGTTTATATATATATATATATATATATATATATATATATATATTATATTATATATATATATATATATATATATACTATATATATCATATATATATATATATATATATATAGATATATGTATGTATGTATGTATATGTGTGTTTGTGTGTGTGTGTGTGTATAATATATAGGGTGATTGATCGGGCCGCAAGCAATCGCTGAAAATTCACCTTTTCACTCGATATTTAATTGGTGAAACAAAATGAAAACGAGACCTTTAAGGAAACTTTTCAAAAGATTGAAGTTTCATGAACGAAATGAACTATAGGAAACTGCCATGCGAACTATAATAAGTAAGTGAAGTCTTCGTAAAATGAGTGTTCAGTGCAGTTTTGAATTAATATGGCGTCCCACCAGATAACGATGAATCTTCGTTGCGCTTGGATACTTTCTTCCCAGCGCTCATTTAACGGTGTAATGAGCACTAATTGCCTATATGTGTAATATTTATCGATATTACTCACGATTTTAGTTGTCACTAGCATAATAAAACATCATTTGTTGCCTATATTAGTGAAATAAGTTAAGTATATCTTAGTTTAACCAGACCGCTGAGCTGATTAACAGCTCTCGTAGGGCTGGCCCGAAGGATTAGAAATTTTTTACTCGGCTAGGAACCAACTGATTACCTAGCAACGGGACCTACAGCTTATTGTGAGACCCGAACCACATTATATTGAGAAATAGAATTTCTAATCACCAGAATTCTTCTTCTGATTCCTTGTTGGCAGAGTGGGGAGCGAATTTCGGACTACAAAATCGGTAGGCGAACATGTAACCCACTCGTCCAACGGGGAACTGCCTATGAGTGTATGAGAGATGGAATTCCCAGGGGTCTTGTGGTTGAACTGAAATGGTTCTTATCGTGTAATCCGTGGTTTTACCTTTACTGAAATCAAACCTGAAACTCCACAGTGCTTATTTGATCGTAATTACACACATTTTGTTCTTAATTCACACAAAATATTACTTGAAAATACGTGAAAATGATTGTTTAGAGCTCTTCACTCCAGGGTCAAAATATACAGGGTCTGCTCACGAGGCGGTACTAAAACCTATCCCCGCCCCTTGTGAAACGTCATCAGTTACAAAAGGACCATATCTTTATGAAACTATATTTACGATAACATTTTCATATAACTATTTTTGCGATGGCGTTTTTTTATATAAATTTTCCTTTTATTGCATGTTGCCGTATACTACGTTAAAGTACAATGAATGCTCTTTCAAATTATATACAGCACATTACAATTACTTTCAAACCCACAAGCGCGCACAGAAAAAATTATCTACGCACACAAAAATGTGCAATTACTTCATCCGTCAACCTACATACATTCACGTTTCGTAGCGTATCTGACTAATGGATGGTGATAGAAAGAAACTGAAAAATGGACTAGAAAGCTGATAAAATTTACTATATAATGCATAAATAAAATTGATAGGTGTTCTCCGAAATTTTCGAGGAATTCTAAGTCAAAGACGGACTAAATTTTTTAAATTTTTTGTAAATATTTACCACATTTTTCTTACATAATTTTTCATCTTATTACGTTTTGCCATATACCATGTAAAAGTACAAAGAATGCCCTTTCAATTGGTATATGACACATTACAATTACAATTATTTTCAAACCCATAATCGCGCACAGAAAATATTATCTACGCACGCAAATCTAGCCCCGCCCCTTGTGAAACGTCATCAGATACATCCAGCCAGACTGACGAATAACTTTTTGTACTTTTTTCGAAAATATCATAATCGTTTGAGGCATGCATAATTAATACCTTTATGTATACAGTTTGTGTTATATGTAAAATTATGTGTTCGGAAGTATATTTATGTGATATGAAGTGCTAATGAGAAATTTGCTGGAAATGTGTTCTCTGTATCATAGTCTTCATCATTTATTCCTTTGATACCTTATATCGTATATGATGCAATTGTTATACTTTTGATATTGTTTTCTTTTTTGTGGCCAAGTCTTGCAAATGCAACTGCCATTTTTTACACTGTCTGTATCCACATTTTCTTTGTATTTATTGCATAACAATAAGTATTCACAATAAGATTCGGAATATATAATTAATCTATCATTCTAACCTTTATCATAAAAAAATTTGCTTTTCAAAGTGAAGTATGAACACAGTGACAGAACTAAATACATTTCTTAAGAATTATTTAAAATCTTGATAATATTACTACCTGAGAGAGAGAGAGAGAGAGAGAGAGAGAGAGAGAGAGAGAGAGAGAGAGAGTTGTTATGTTAAAAGAAATGGACTTGAAGAGAATACAGCAAACCAGTATATAGGTAAGTAAATAAATAAGTAAAGAATAAACATATGAAGAAAGCTGGAGTAGCTGATGGTTTGTTTCAAACTGGTATATTTTGTGCAATAAAATAGGGTTTGGTGACTAAATGAGAGAATGGGTATTAAAAAAATCAAACATGTGACCTCTACAGATTTTATCATCAAGATTTTATGAAAAACACCACGCGATATGGATTAAATGTATAAAAACTAAGGGTTCTTTAAGTAATTCAGTGGAGAAATACGGGAGTGTTACTCTTGTGACGTCACAGTATTAGCTCCGCCCCCACTGCCGAGTTGAGCAGACCCTATATACTTTGAATGGTTATTAAAAAACATCAAGCATGTGACCTCTTTACAGGTTTTATCAGATTTTATAAAAAAAAAAAACATGCGATATGGATTAAATGTATAAAAACTAAAGCTTCTTTAAGTTAATTTCAGGTGCAGGGACGCACGGGTAGTGTTACTCTTCTGACGTCACAGTATTAGCTCCGCCCACACTGCCGAGTTGAGCAGACCCTATTACTTTGACTCTGCTTCACTCCATCAAAGTAGCGAAACCGTGGCAAGAACAATATTCCAGCCTTATCGTACATCTGGCTGCCATAAACATCTGAGAGCGGACGACGCAAAATGGGAAGTAATGAAGATATTATGCGAGAATTGTGATTATAACAATTACATGAATAACTAGTTAACTTCTCAGACATGTGATGTGTACTTATGAATGTTACCACTTTCCGCAAGAAAGGTGAGTATGACAATTTATCTAGAATTGGTACAACAAAAGAAGATGTCATGACGTCATAATACAGGACTAAATAATGGTCCTAAATCCAAAATGATTACTTAAAACACTAGAATATTTGAAAAAAACTTACACTATGTATGTAATATATATTACACTGTATATAATATATGGTAATGATAATGGTAAGGATAAACTAAGAAAACGCGAAAAATACATCGTCGTAATGTTCACGGCAAAACTTTGAAATTTGTTTCAGGAATCTGGTTACTTTTTCAACAACAACGAACATTTCCAAATGAATTATCATGAATACGTAATACATTTATGCAATTCATAACCTTATTCTGGTGTTTAATTAGTTATTTAAATATCATCCAGCGCACTCGCCACCCGAAAATTCGCTAGGTTTCCCTTGCACACGTCCCGATGCCAAGTAGCGTGTACCATTGTTACAAAGGAAACTGCACTAGTGCGTATGGGTACACATTTTTTGCGGATTTAACGCAGGAAATAGGCAGTTTCTTAACTCGAGTAACTCGGCAAACGTCGATATGTTGTCACTCGTCTACTTCTAGGGCGTTTTAAGTAAACATTTCGAGAGCATCCAGACCGGCTAGTTAACACTACGCATGGCTAGACCTTCATTAACCTTTGGTTAATCGGAAATATGCCATTATTTCGTCATTTAAGGGAAAACGCTTACTTTGATAGGAGCGTAGAGGTGTCGGGGCATTGTTTAGAAGGGGGCTGCAAATGCTTGGTGCTGATGTCGCGGCATTCAACTGCTTTTTCTGGAAGTGGCCGCGGCCCGTTCATACACCCCATATATATATAAATATGGAGCTTTTGAAGAATAGCGGTCCCATACGAACCTGGGACCTTTATTTATCAAAAGGATAAAACTGGGGTCCGTATTGTTAAAAAGGTATTTAGTGGAGAACAACCGCCGAGGAAAACAAGTAACAAATGATTGGTTGTCAGTGGTAAACAACTGCTTGTTTGATTGTCAGTACCAATTTTATATTCATAGGGGAGCGGCTACATATCCGCGGACGATCGATTTATGTGTGCTGTCAGTAAGGCCGTGGCAGAACGGTGCTTCGCGCCTTATCCGCATATTTAAAGATTCTTGGCAAGCACGGCATGTTCTGGCAAGAGGTAATGTTGCTCTGCGCGCGCTAGCCACAGGGGTTACAGTAAGGCCGTGGCGGAACTACGGGAGCTCCGACCGCCGTGTCCGTGGATCCATATTCTTCAAAAGGCCCAAACTGGGACCCCTATTCTTCAAAAGGCCCAAACCCCTATTCTTCAAAAGAGTTGTATGGGACCGCTATTCTTCAAAAGCTCCATAAAAATAAATATGTACTAATATATATGATATATATATATATAGATATATATATATATATATATATATAATATATATATATATATATATATATATATATATATATATGACATGCATGTATAAAAAATGTATGTTTGTTTTATATATTTTTCTCCGTGTTTAATGTGTGTCCGTAATTGAAAATAAGTTTTGCCATAAAAGTACAGGTTCTAGACGAAATCCTGTACCTGAGAACTTAATTCGCTTATGTAGTAAAATTATGTAAGAACCCCTGGTTCCGCGACTGTTGTCTCAGAGAGAGAGAGAGAGAGAGAGAGCGAGAGCTGAGCAACACGACGCATCCATCTTCATAATCCGCATATTGTTTCATCAATTACCAAACTACTTTTTGTTCAGCTGTCCACTTAGTCGCGAATACTTATGTACGATGTTTTTTCCTCCACATTACTGAGGAGCTACATAAGCTAAAATGACTGTAATGAACGGATCACTTTTGCGCACCTTAGCTTGAATTTCCTAATCGGTAATCATACTTTGCCTCCTGATATCCACCACCAGCAGAGGTTGATAGCAGCGTTTCACGTTAGGGTACGTTTAGTGTGCTACCGTCTGAATGTCAGGTTATTGTATGTATTATCTCTGTCATCGTCTATTTTTTTCCAACTCTCTGTCTTATTTACGCTTTCAATGCTCATTTTTTCCTGCTCCTAGTTAGCCTTGTTGCGTGTTTGGGATGATGAATGTTCAAATTATTATCCTTTAGTGCTCTGTTGTAAATCGAAAATATGCTGTGGTATTGAAGGTATTCATTTCCATTATAATTCGATAAAAGAAATTGAAATCATGTGTTATTATGAGGAACATTTCTCACTGGATGAATAATTTAAAAAGTATGTGAGATATTTTCGATGGTTCATCGTTCTGCACTTATGCATTAATATTACTCTTGCAAGACCACGATGACGCGCAACTTGTCAGAGTGAAGAAATAATTTTTTTTTAAACACGCGTTTATTAAAATGAACTAAAAGGTGAAAAATGGGTTTTTTTGAGACAAAACAGTATTTCCTTACAGTTAATCATTTCCACAAAAATAAAAGAGTGGGCGCCGACATGGAAGGATATGTTAGAAGACAAGGAATATAGTTTTTATTATTACTATCTCTTGTAGCATTTATTTTGTAGATATTAGTGTGTGTGTGTTTGTGCATGAGTGTATATATTATTGAGAGAATTATTGGGTGCAGATCTATGGTTGCGTTAATAAATCTTCATGACAAGAGAATTTGTAACATGTGAAGCAGATCCAAGTAATTAGGGTCTTGTATTTTAAATAACGCAGACATGCACTCGATGTATAGAAGTCGTGTCAAAAAATCATTGCCACGTCATTAGCCGAGTAATTCTCTTTCCCTTCTCTTATTACGTTTAATTGGGCCTCATCCTGTTGTGATGTAGACGGTTTTTCTGTAGACAATTTCTTGTGTCATTTTGTTGGAGTTGAAGCGTAGGCTCACTTCGCGCCAAGGTCTTAGTACTTTACTAATGGTTTTGTCATTTTTTTTTTCTATCATATATATATATGTTCACTCTCAGTTGCATTTCAGCTTTAATTGTTTTCTGGATTCTTTTTGAAGTTTTTGTGCTTATTCACGCAAGGTGTAGTGTCGAAACACTATATATATATATATATATATATATATATATATATATATATATATATATATATATATGCCATATCACATTACCGTGATTCATATACATATATCGAGCTACAAATGTCCTTTAATATCTAATTCACTCTACCTCGGAATTAATATATTTTTATATATGTTTAACCGAAGGGGAATTTTCTAGACGATAATAGAATCGCCGGCCGACGGGCACGAACCATCGACATCTTCAGTTCCAGGATTCTCAGTGAAGCCTTAGCCCACCCCGCCACCGCAAGAGGATATAAGTTTGTGCCGTCTCCCACCTCAAATACCTGTCGCACTTCAGGTATTTGTCGATGGTTCGTGCCCGTCGGCCGGCAATTCTATTATCGTCTAGAAAATTCCCCTTTGGTTAAACATATATGAAAATATATTAATTTCGAGGTAGAGTGAATTAGATATTAAAGGACATTTGTAGCTCGATATATGTATATGAATCACGGTATTGTGATATGACTTATATAATTGGGCTACATGCGGGCAAAAGCAATACAACGCTATACCGAGGACGAGGTGGGTTTGATGCAGTCTCCAAAACTACAAATACCTGAAGTGCGACAGGTATTTGAGGTGGGAGACGGCATAAACTTATATCCTCTTGCGGTGGCAGGGTGGGCTAAGGCTTTACTGCCAGTCCTAGAATTGAAGATGTCGATGGTTCGTGCCCGTCGGCCGGCAATTCTATTATCGTCTAGAAAATTCCCCTTCGGTTAAACATATATGAAAATATATTAATTCCGAGGTAGAGCGAATTAGATATTGAAGGACATTTGTAGCTCGATATATATATATATATACATATATATATATATATATATATATATATATATATATATAATATATGAATGAAATGTATGTGAATGATAAGAGGAAGTAAACTGTACTATTCTTCATTCGTGAGACGAAGGTGATGATCATGAAAATCCAAAGGAAAAACCTTTTAAATAAAAGTTTCTTTGTTATTGCTTTTATTGTATTGCTGTTGTTGTTATTGTTATTTTTTAATTTATTATGTTTTATAATCCACATTATATTTTAAATACTAATGACAATATAAGAGCATAAGATAAATATAAATTAAACCTCTAACATGTTACTAAGTAAGTAAGGCAATAAATAAAAACACCTTAATAATATAAAAACATTTACTTGCGGTGGTTTTGAGATTCACTCGGAGATAGCGAGATTAGAATGATATTTCGTATTATTAATTTGTTACACAAATCAAATCATTGTCATTTTCTTATCACTAAACGAAACCGCTGCCATGTTTACTCCAGGGTTTGAAGTCTTCCTGATTTCCCACAGTATAATTTTAACTCATGGCTTTCACTTTAGTATGAAAGCAACAAACATTGCACTGACAAAAAAACTATTATTATGTCTATTTTCAAACCCATTTTTATCTTTGGGATATTCAGACTGATTGAAAAAGTTGGAGCATATGGTCATCCTTTTAAGGCTTGATACCCATCCGTTTCTTATCCTTCGTATCGTGTCTGACCTTGCGTGACCTCTCCTTGCCCCCTCTCGGCCCCACCCTCAAACTCTGGTCCCTCCCCCCCTCTCCTTGGCCCCGCTGGGCATGGTCTTTCAACCCTCGTTGCTCTGCCTGACCCCAAGCTGATGACGTGTGGGTTGGTTAAAGGTGGTTTTAGGCGTGGGATTGAACCCCTTATCCTCGACACCCCCACTCAAAAAAAAAAAAAAAAAAGAAAAAAAGTCACTGCCAAAGTCGCTGTTTCTGAGGATAAGGAAGAGGAAAGGTTTTGTCCCTGTTTAAATCTTCTGTTGGTGAATGGATAGGGGGGAATGTGAAGGACCCCCCACCCTCCCCGCACTTTCTGCATCCTACACCCATTCTCCTGTGTGCTGTGGTTGTCACCTTTTATCTTTTAGCTGCTTCCTCTTCAGCCTCAACAGTTCCCGCTAATATCCCTCTTCTTCTGGCCCGTTCTCTGACCATAAGTGATCATTCTCCTTCCTTTGTGTTTATGCTCTATTATTTTCCTGGGTTTAATTTGCCCCTCTCCCTGGTTTCCTCTTTTTCCTCCGTTTCTTTTCTTTTCTCCTCTCAGTTCTTCCGCCTTCCATCGTTTTCCCTTCTGCCTTCTTTTTTGTCCACCTTCCACCTTTTCTTTTTCCTGTCCTCCATTCCAGGTGTTTCGCCTTCTCTTGCTTCCTATGACTTTTCGTTTCTTTCTTTTGTATTTCCTGTTTCAGTTTATATCTTTTACGCCTTTTAAGTGCCGTTTCTCTTCTTTTTACCAGTGTGTTTGCGAGCTTGGCCGTTGTTTGTAAGGCTCCTTCGTTGTTGGTCTTGTACAGTTTTCATCTTTTTATCATATTGCGTCTGTGCCTCGTTTCGTATCATTGAGGCTCTTCCTTTTACTTTTATTTTTTT
Organism: Macrobrachium nipponense; assembly: GCF_015104395.2. Taxonomy (NCBI): domain Eukaryota; kingdom Metazoa; phylum Arthropoda; class Malacostraca; order Decapoda; family Palaemonidae; genus Macrobrachium; species Macrobrachium nipponense. The sequence goes on along the minus strand of NC_061107.1, from coordinate 52,028,479 downwards.
TTCATATTCGCACTTCCTTGTCCTCCTTTTATGCTTGTCTCCCTTTGGATGAGTGTGCAGGTGCAGGTGCTTCCAACTAATCACGAGGAAATTATTCTTGCAGAAATGAATAGGATGTCAACCTCGAGGATGGATAAATAAGCAATCATGGTGACTTTAACGAGATATACCATTTTTTTCTATATATTCTTTTGCCAATGTAATTGCATTATTTGTGTTTCTACGACAGACATGTCCCTTTTGGATATATACGTATACTATATGGTTAATGAAGTTATTGTGCAAAGGGTGATCCGGACAATATGGTTAGGTTATCAAGCAGCCGACGAGAAAGATTTTGCATGATAAGTCTCTCTCTCTCTCTCTCTCTCTCTCTCTCTCTCTCTCTCTCTCTCTCTCTCTCTCTCTCTCTCTCTCTGTTTAGAATTTGATCAAAATTGTAATGCTTGCGTCTGTTGGTATTAGCTGCATGCTTTAGAGTGACAGAGGTGTCACTTGAAATTCATGTCAAAGTCTTGTGTAACTCCTGAAGATTGATTTATCATTTGGGTGGAAACAGGTGAGGATTTTATCATTTCTTTTTGTAAGTCCTCCGTTTTTGTATTCAGTATTTTCCTTGAATCAGTTCACAAGGCAAGCTTCAATGACAAAGTCTGGTTACTCGATCAGGGGCAGCCGATATTCAAAGAAGGATAAAAAGAAGCAGACGTCTCCCAAGTCTCTTTATGCCCCTGTCCAGTGTGTACTCAACTGTGTTGTCCATCTATCAAAGCATCTGTAACAACAAAAGGAGCTCAGTTACCTATCGCAGCATCTTTTGTAGTATGTGCGCGCGCCCGTCACGCTCGGTAGGGAGGAAGGCGGGTGCAACTGTTAGCTTTTGATCTCTCCCTCCCACAATTCCATTTCGGAGATTATCTGAGGTCTCCATAAACACGATTTGTGACTCCTACACAAGTTGCAAGTGACCCACGGTCGGGATTCTTTTGTTGGTGACATATTAATAACTTCTTTAGTTCCTGGTGGGATAGATTTTGTTTGTAAGGGCGGCTTGTGGCCATGAATAAAAAGCGCAATAGCGAAGTCCTTATTATTATTATTATTATAATATTATAGCACGTTTACGAGAGAGGGAGGGAGGTGGAGGGGGGGGGGGGGCGTTGTTGCATGAGCTTCTTTGTCGAAATTTCACATCAGGAAATTAGCTTTTGAAGAGCCGGTTTGAATATTTAATTTTTATATCCATCTAAAAATGACATTTGTGTTTCCGTTTTGTGGAATTGTTAATTTCTTTCACGTGCAATTATTGACAGGGGCGATGTATTGTCTATAACTTGCTTTTACTTTCGTATGGAATTAGCTTATATATGACTGCGCTTGCATGAAACAGGGAAATGGAAGATCTAATTGAGGATCATGTTAGCTTGTCAGCTCTACTGACAAAAAAAGGAACCGAGACTGAACTTAGTCGCGATGCGCTCTTTTTTGTTTGTAACTTTCATAATGAAAGCTATCGTTTCTTTGTTCAGTTTTGTTAGTAATACTACCATCCCCTCGTTGTTGTCTTCGACTTACTCCTTCCGAGAATGTGGTCTTTCTGTAAACCTCCAGAGTCGTGTTCAACGCGCCTTCGAGCGAATATTGCCACTCTTCTACTCTCTTGTAAAAGAGCCTTTTTGTTTTCCTTTTACTTTTTGCCTCCGTGGCCTCTAATTTCTCAAGATAATGTGGCAGCCATCCCTAGTCATGTTTAGTGAGGTCCCATTCGTTTTGGCATCTCATTTAACCAAGTTCCCGCCAAGTTCAATGTATGAAAACGAACGAACCGTGGCTAGCGATGTGGTTGAGAGTCTTGTTCATGCTCCATATCATTTTTATGCAGTGGAATAACAGGACCTTTTTCCCCTCACCTTTCTTTTGTCTGAGTATCTGACTGTGATCTTTGTAATAATATGAAAGTAATTTGTATTCAGCCATCGCAGGTTTTCCGTAAGTTATTATGGCTTATTGTTCTCATCCTCTTAATGGTTAAAAGATCGCCTTAGTTTGTGTTTACAAAGACGTTAAACTTGCTCTGTGCTGCTGTGTCAGTGAGCAGCTGTCCCAATACTTGCAAAGAAAATTTAGAGTTCATATATCCGGGAAGGAGAAACGACTGGCTCTCTCTCTCTCTCTCTCTCTCTCTCTCTCTCTCTCTCTCTCTCTCCTCCTCCTCCTCCTCCTCCTCCTCCTCCTCCTCCTCCTCGCAAATCTAATCTACTCAGAATACTAAGTCTTAGTTCATAAATAGTTTCTCCACTTTGTATTTTTGTGCTAATTTTAAGACACCTACATTTTTCATCAGCTGTGATTGGACTAAAGCTACATTTGTGTCACACCAAGATGCATTTGTACCTGGAACCATCGCTCTAAAATGCAAGGAAAGCGTAGGCATGACCTGCATCATAAATGTTGTTACCTTCCCGATGTTGTGTGGGATAGGAAATAGTGTATAGGTCAACCTGAGGGTGTAGGAAATTGCTCCTGAGGGAGGTGATCAGCCTGCTGGTGCGAGATAAGATTCGTAGGATATTTGTCACTTTTATTTTTGCTTGTGCAGAGATCCTTTGTTACTGGAGTGAACACTTTGTGTGTTTTTGGTGGAGTGGATAGCGCACGGTTTTAATGATGGAGTGAGCAATCAAAGAATGGTAGTTTTAATTCCGGTAAGTAACCTTGATCTTCACAGAATTTTGGTATAATATCATTTGCAGGTAAGTTGTAACTTTGGTTTGGTCCTTTCTTTTTTCGTTTAGAGTTATATAGGAGCTTCAGAAACCAGAAGGCTAAGAACACAGCAACTGACTACTTATTCGTTTTTTTTTTTTTTTTTTTTTTTTTTTTTTTTTTTTTTTTTTTTGTCTGTCGCATATTTTAACAACTAGACATACTGAGCTTTAACACATTGACGAGTCAGTCATGCAGCCAAATACGTGACATGGACGCTTCACTCCGAACCCTCTCGAATGCTGTAGATAAAACAAGTCACTCACTCCCTGCTACTTACTCTAGCACTTGATTACGACTTTGGATCAGTAGGTTTTAACGTTAAGATATTTTACGTTGCTTGTTGTCCGTGAAATTTCTATTCACGCTGTAGTGCTCCTTATGGTATTATTTTAAACATGAGATAAGTTATCTTCGTGAAAAAGTTAAAAAGGTCAAAAAGACGAATTGAAAGACTACGAAAATGGTGCGCCTAATCATTACGAGGGTTGGATTTTGGATGATGAGTCAAACCAATAAAAGTAATTCACTTTCGCTATTAAAACATCTGGTCACCAGGACCTCATTAACATCTCCAACATGCTTCGTGAAATTTATCGGTGTCCGTTTTATCTTAATTCTCCCATCATTGCCTCAACCCTTACTACTCTTCCCCAGTCAGTCCTTTTCTTCTTGCATTCATACGTTTGTCCCGGCCCTTTTCCGTCCCTGGTCGGGTAGTCCTAATAACATCTTTTCTCCTGCCACATTCGATTTCACCCAAAACATTCCTTGGACTAACTTTTCATCCGTCCGCTAAGTCTTCCTTGCACGCGAAAAAAGTGCTACCTTTTTTTTTTTTTTCTATATTTCACCAGCATCTCTCAATCATCCCCAGCAAAGTCAGTTTTTGTCTTTTCGAGACCTGCTTCAAGTTCTTGCTCTCTTCAAATCAGTTATCATATTTTTTCTCAAAAATATCATCATCTACGAACATTCTGAACCCCAAGATCCGTTTTCTTTTTTCTAACTCTTTGCAATATAGTGACGGTGTGGGGCTGCAAACCCCTTTTCCATCGGTATTTGGTAAATACACTTATGTGCGTGTGTGTGAGAGAGAGAGAGAGAGAGAGAGAGAGAGAGAGAGAGAGAGAGAGTATTGTGTTTCGCCGACTTGTTCGTTTTATTTATTATTATGGAGTCTCTGGGAACACGTATAATCGATGGTCAAAAATAACACATTTTGTGTATGCGGTTTCCTATTTGAACTTGACAAATTAGTGTTCTTGGGAAATGATGGATATCATTTTTCATTTGTTTAATGTTTAAGAGAAGTCCTTGCCTTATCTAGGCCTTTGAATGAAAGGAGTTCATAAAAAGTGTTGCAATTAAACGGGGCTTAAATTGTCCCAACAGTATGTTTTATTACACATAAACCATAACACTAAAATTAGGTTCCAAGAACTAACTGTAACGCTTCAGAACAACACTTCTTTTTCTTTCTCTTTAGTATTCACCATCACTCATTTATATGCCCTGTGAACGAACTGTTCTCTACGAACTTCATTCTTCAATTAAGCAGCCTGGTTGAATTCGCATGGCACACCCCACCTACGGCGTCCCAATTCATGTCTCCATGAAACTGATAATCAGCTACTTTAGTCTCAGTGAGAAATCGTGTTAGTCTCGGAACAAACTCTAAAAAGTCTCTTATCATCGTGCCATCGTTCGAGGGTTTCGAGATAAAGGAAATGAAGGATGCTGTGGCCTTCGCCTCTCCGCCCCCACGACACCTACTCACTTATACTCCCCTTGGGGGCATCTGGTAGCAGGGCCAGTCCGTCCGGCGTCCCGCAAAGTAAGTCGCTGCGGCCCCCACACCTTTGCTTTTTCTGCAGCCGAATTGTCATTAGTTAATCTTGCGTCGTATCGATAAATAGGCTGAAGTCATCACGAGCGATTCCTGCTACGAGTTTTGCTCGTGTCCTTCGCTTCGTTCTTCAGATGAGATAAAGCGGCAAATGCTAAGTGGGATGGTGAGATCACGCACATCGAAGAGTGAATTTCCCGAGGTGGTCATCCCCCTTTTGCATTTCTCTTCCTTGCTGCAGGTCATTGATTAAGCTTAATTATTCAGATTACCAAGTAAGAGGTCACGGACGATATCGGAACATGTCAATTAAAGGATGTCCGTACGAATAATTGTTCATGGTCCCTGTGTTAATTTTAGCATGCCTCTGAAATCATTCTCAAATTTTTACGCTTAGAAATTGGCGAGGGTCAAGTAAAGGGGTTGGGTGTAGACTTCATGGCAACTTGGATGAAACAATGATTTTCAGCGCCCTTGTGCCTGCTATGGTTTGACAGTTTGTTTTGCTTTAAATCCCAGACTTTGTTACTAAATCTGGGGTGTTGAAATTTGTCCATTACGTGCATAATTTGTGGAGACCAAAATCATTTACTCATACGTTGCACCTGACATAGTTTGCACGATTTACTGTATTTTACTTTGTGTGTGGGGGGTGGGGGGTGTAGGAGGAGGCGTGGGCGGCGGAGTAAAATTGGAATTGTTTTTAATGAAACTTTGTTCTTATACCGTGACTTTCAGTGTTGTCTCTTGTACCTATAGTATGATGATAAAATTATTTTTTTTTAATAATTTATGATGTTGTTGGAGGTAAAAAGAAATCTGACATGTGATTGGTCAGTTCCAAGTTGCAATGGAGGGGAAGGGCGATTTGTTGCGCATCTGTGTACTAGGCTGTGTTTTTATTTATTTATTTTTGTTTTCTGCGAGAAGTATATCATATATGTTAAAGAAATTGCGGTTTAGCCGCTTTTTAGAATACAAAGCAGTAAACCGCATCTTCAGTCCTTCCTAGTTATTTGTAAAGATAGTTACGATACCGTGGGTTCAAGATTTTTCTTCAACAGACAAGCAGCTGTAGAACCTTTGGCCTGAAAACAGATTCCTGTGATTCCTACAACAACCTTCGATGACATCACCGTGGGTTCCCACTGATGCCACAGCGTGGTCTGTAGTTTTTGCAGTTTTGTCATTCATGAGAGACGTTCACAGGACCAGCTAATTAGGCCTTCTATTTATGAGATGCCATTGTGTGATCCATGTCCCTTTACTTGCAAATAAGTCTATCGCCTTTTAAAGTTGTGTTTTGCTGTGTGCTTCGGGGGCCCTGGAGAGTGGAACGCGTATCCTCCTTGTGCTCACAAGTACCCCGACCTACATTGAATGCATATGTATAATGACTCCTGTAGGCGGCGTGTGATCGCCTTTAAAAGACATCCGGGTAAGGGCTCCTTTTGCTCCCCTCACAGAACATCCATGTCACCTGTTTGCTCACATTACTGACTCTTGGCTGCGTAAGCGTTGGGGGTGTGGTTGGTTCCTGCTTTTGGAAAGTAAAAGAACGGAAAATAGTGCGTCAATCTGGTGGACCATTGTCAGTTATTTTTACTCTCGCTTTCATTACGCATATATACGGACCAAATGCATTGGTATTGTATACTGTAAATACATTATATACACACAAACACACACACACACGCCTATTATCAACTAAAAAATTCCCCTCCGGTTCATATATGAAAATATATCAATTCCGAGATAGACCGAATTTGATATTAAAGGACATTTGCAGCTCGAATGATATATATATATATATATATATATATATATATATATATATATATATATATATATATATATATAGATATATATAGTGGAGAGCCAGGTGGATTTTATTCACACTATTAAGTACAAAAGGTTTGAGTGTGTAATTCTATTGTAAATCACCTAACAATGAAAGAAAGGGGCGTCTTAAGTTGCACAATCCTGGGCTTTGGTCCCTGAGGGTCTCAGAAGGGGAGCCAAAAATCCAATTAAACAAACTTTCGAGTACAACAACCGTTTCAAGCCTGTTTCATTTAGATCACCCCTCAAATTAAACTAATACAACTTAAGTCATGAAAATACTTGGGGTTACTAATTAAGACATTTAACAATTAACGATTTATTTAAACTTTGAAGTACAACAAAAATTCTTCTTGCAAATGATTGTTTAGTAATCCTAGAAACCATATCCACAACTTAAGACGCAATGTTTCCTGGGGTTTGTAGATAAGAAGGGGGTCTTTGGACCCTGAGGGATACGAAGACCCCCAAAACCGAACTTATTCAAAGGAGGGAGTACAACATTTGTGATTGATGCTTTGGATAAAACATTATTTGAAATGAAGAAAAATGCAACTTAAGCCACGAAAATACCTGGGGTTACTAATTAAGACACCTACTAATTAACGACCAATTAACGATTTATTCAAACTTTCAAGTAAAACAAAAATTCTTCTTGCAAATGATTGTTTAGTAATCCTAGACACCATATCCACAACTTAAGACACATTTTTTCCTGAGGTTTGTAAATAAGATGGGGGTTTTTGGACCCTGAGGGATATGAAGACCCTTATACAAAAGAGGGCGTACAACAATTTTGATTGATGCTTGGAATGAAACATTATTTCAAATGAACAAAAATGCAATTTAAGACACCAAAATATCTGGGGTTATTAATTAAGACTTATTAACGTCTACTTAATTAATAATCGATTTGTTTAAACTTTCATGTGACTCAAAATTTCTTTTTGCAGAAGATAATGCAGCATGGAACATACAGTGTGATGTACTACATAGTTTATTGTCGAATTCTAGGTCAAGTCACTGTGTCTTAATTTTACTGCAATCATCTCATTCGTGATCGTCATCAGTATTTTCATCTGATGATTCCATTTCTCTTGGCAGAGGATCATGATCTTCATCCATATAATCATCCATACCACCATCTTTCCGGGCATCACCACTGTTGTCATCGGGCTCTGTTTCGACCTGAACCTCTGGAATGAGTGCAGGGGGCATCTGTTCTCCATTGAACCAAATGATGCGAAATTCGCCGTCGACATTTTCCCACCCATTGGTGGGTATTTTGTCCAGGTCTTGGTGATGAGCACTACCCCATAATCTTGCAACGAATGCACTTCTATCCACGTGAGGTGCTAGTTCTGCTTCACATGGTGGAATGCTGCTGCCTGCAATGCTTTTAAGCTTCTCAAAAGGGTGCTTAGCTTTTGACTTTCGTTTGTAGGTTTTCTCGACCACGTTGAACCAGTGCTTGTTGAGTGGGACAAGTTTTCGTGCTCTGTACAACACGCAGACAAAATCCTGCAAATCTTGGATGACTTCCTCTGTTGGGACAGCCTGGCTGAGTGAAGCAAATGCTCTCTGGAACTTGTCACTTTTTGCCACAATTGCATATGCCCTGTTCTTTCCTTTCCTTGCAAAGGCAGAGGTATAATCACAGCCAGTGAACGCGTGTAGGCCGGGGAGTGCAGCACACATAGCTTGGCCTATCGCAGCAGTAATCACACGGTGGAGGAAACTCAATGGACATGGTGTAGGAGTAACACTAGAATGTCATTGTCAGAAGCTCTTATGGCTATGTCGCCAGGTGTGGACTAGTCCGCCTCAATCATGTGAAGGATGACTATGGTGTCAGCCTCCGAGTGGTTGCAGTTTAGAGATGGGACTGATTCTGCTTATACTTCTCCATCTTCTACGAAGTACCGAGTGCATTCTTCCATCACTCCCAAATACACTTCCCGTCCATCAAGAAGAGGCCTGTAGAAGTCGCTCAACCAATCCTTAGTGAGAAAGACGGGTAGCCCTTGTTTGAATGACTCCCTCTCGAGTTGTTTCTTGAAGCTTGAATCTCTTTTCTGTTGAGGTCCTTTGATAACTAGTTCCCCTCCCACAACAGCTTCTCTGCGCTCACGCTCACACTCCTTGATAGATGGTCTTTCATATGCATCGAAGTTGATGTCGGTTCTCTGTGACTTATATGCCAAGCTAGTAACCAGAATGTTTCGTGACAGCTCCCCGTATGTTACAGGCTTATCCGGTGATATACAGTGGAATTGGAAATTGCCATCAATGATATGAGTACCTACAAATGATGGGCTGCCATGGTTACTGACAGTTCCCTCCAGAAGTTTGAACAATTTGCTTTTATCCACGTGAGCCATCATGCCATCACTGTGACCCATTGACAGGGGCACAGGTGTCAGTGGAAATGAGAAGAAATGCTCAAGGTCAGTGTCATTTGTTGCTGCTGTGAAGGCATTGCGGCCAAGAAGTGTACTGGTACATTTGAGTTGTGCCTCTTTGGCGTTTTTGTCGGATTTTTGATTGTTTATGCATTCACTTACGTATGTGCGAAGAGGATGCTTGCAATTGGTTTTTCAAAATGCTCTGAACTTTCGAGGCATTCTTTTACAAAGCTTTCATGCCTATTCTTGCTGTCTTCTGGAATGTTCAACAATGATGTACTCGTGGCATCTGTTACACTCATCCGAGTGCTGATGTTAATGAGAAGCAACCTTGGATCAAGTGTGAAAGGATTGGCGCAGGACTCAGTGTTGTTGAAGATCTTCTGCAGATCCTCATTGTCTTTCCTGATTCTGGCTGGGCTGAGCTCAGTCTGAGTATCGCTTGTGTTGCCCATTCCAACCTTAGTGAGAGCTTCATTCACAAGTGCTGCTCGGCTACTCTTGGTGACACTCCACCGTACTCATGAACTGTAGTTGTTTGTGGACGATGTATATCCTGTCATTCGGGAGGCTGCATCTGCATTGACTGTTTGCTCCAGGGTGAGATCGACTGGAATTCGTGCAAATTCATTGTTCAATCGTCTGACTGAAAAGCCTCCATCCTCTGCAATCTGCTGCAGCCTGGGATGCGAATCAGTTAAGTTCATCAAGTCAAGCTGGTATTTTGACATCTAGCGGGCATAGTTCTGTCGGTTTGTTGCAAAATACAGATCAATCATTGGTGTCAACATGGAGATGAAGAGATCTATGTCTGTTTCTGTAACTGCGCATTCGACAATGTGGTAGATCTGTATATACTGGATATAAATTGCCAAAAACTGTGCTGTTTGACCAAGGTCACCAGTTTCAGCGCTCTTCTTGAACCTCTCAACAGCCTCAAATAGCTCTCCGAACAGGGCTGAGTTGCAGAAGCGATCAACATCTTCCTTCTTTTCCAGGGGGATATTCTGCAGTTCCAGGAGAACCAAGTCTGTATTCTAATATTCCTTCAGGAACCATCAGAAAAGTAATGTTTCCAGCGCAAGAGCAAGCAGTGGGTGAAGTCGTTTACAACGATTGTAGCTTAGGCACTCTATGAACCCTCTCAGAGATCCAGGGGGCTAATACGCCTGAGTCTGTCAGCATCGCTGGTCCACCCGATTCTGCAATAACCTTTCCAATGGCTCTGAAGTAGCACATGAGAATGTGGAATACTCCAAACATCATGAACAGATTGTCAAACTCTGGCTGACTGGTGACTTGGATTCGGTATGCAGTCTTTGCAACGTCTAGATCATATGTAACCAGACCATACATCTGGCCACATTCCTCTGCACACTTCCGAGCTGTGCGCATGGTGTCTGCAACAACGTCATCTTTTGTGAAGGGTTGGTTTAGGTTCTGCATATAGTGAACAACCTGCTTCAGCAATCTATCTTGGTGAAGACGTTCATTAAATTCAACCCACATTGGCACACTTTCTGAATTGAGATGGTGGCTCACAAGGAACGTTGTGTTTAATTTCTGTGCATGACCAGAAATTTCAGGAAGCTTGCTATACTCGGTATTGGGGTATTGAAACTGATCCATCTGTGGCTTCTTTCGATACGGCACGATTTCTGATGGCAGAACATCCAACTTTCTCTTGTGTTTCTTTCTCGATATGGGTAGTACAGTTTCTGTTTGACAAGGCACTGGCAGTAGCTCCTCAACATCAGTGGCAAGTGGGTAAATACTCCGGTAGAATATACCCATGGTACATGTAGACTCTCAAAGCCCGATAACGTATGAACAAGCTCATCATAGTTATCAAATGCATTGCCCATGACAGGACCAAGCTTCGCACCCTTTGGAGAAGACGTCTGCCTGTTTTGGATAGCTATTGCCAGATCAGTTTCTAGTTCCTCGTACTTCGAATAGCTAATACAGTGACCAAAACGATTCAGCACTGTCATCAATTTACGACTCCCTGTAATTGAGTGCACAAGACCACCAAGCACAATGTGTTTTTTTGGGCATTAACTGTCCATTCTGAACAATGAACAATGCATCTTCGCTTGCTGATGTTGCACGCTGTTTCACAGATTCAGATTTTTTATTTCTATCACCAAAGAGAGTTCTGAAGAAGAGATGTACCAATTCTGGCGCTTCACCCTCGCCACACAAGAGTGAATTGAGATCCAAGGGGTCGCTGCATGGGGTGGGTTTGACATCTTTCAAATGTTTGCACAGGAGTAAGGCGGATTTTACTAGTTGACCTTCCTCAGATGACTGAATATCATACACCACTTTTATTGACTTGTAATCAAGGTGGCAGCTATGAATAATTGACCCATGCTTCTTTGCATCAGGAGTATAAAATTTCAGCTCATTTGGGAATTGCTCTTTTAGCATTTCCCCAAGGTATTGACAAGACCCGATTGTGGATTCTTTTTCTGCTACCTCACATGCAATACAGTAGCGATCATAAACCGATTTCAAATGCTCTGGCCGTGCGTCTAGGATAACATGCAACTTGACGTAATCAATAATTTTTGTGACTGCCTGCTTTTCAGTATTCCAGTTTTTACTGCTTTTCTGCCCACTGCTGTTCACCCTAGCAGCAGCAGCTAACTGTTTGCTTCTACAAGAATGGTGAAACTTCACTTCCTTTGCAATCAAATCAATACCAGAAATCTTTACCAGCACAGTGTTATCTCCCAATATTTGTGCAGCTTCTCGAATCTTATTTTCAGCATCTTTAGTTAGTACAGACCCTAAGCCTTCCTTTCTACCATCGCTTAGAGTTTTCCTTTGTTTGTTACAATAAAGACACTTGTTCTCAAATATACCTAAATGAGATTTTTCTCGTACAGCTGTCACTAGTGAAGGAGTTGTTGATCGTAAGTCATTACTACTGCAAGGTTGTTGGTCGTCGACAGTCGTGGTGTTGCTAATTTGGATGGCAGTAAAAGCACTGTAGCACCGACGTTGATACCCATCCACTCCAGTGGTTGCTGAAGGGAAACGTTCGACCACAGCTCTGTATTTCGACTTTTCATATCTTGCAGTTTGTTTACGAGCATATGCCGATTTTAGTATTGTCGCCCATCGGTCTTCAGTCAATAAGAGCATCGCTCATTTTGTCTCTACAGTTCAAGATATATATATAATATATATATATATATATATATATATATATATATATATGTGTGTGTGTGTGTGTGTGTGTGTGTGTGTGTGTGTGTGTGTGTGTGTGTGTGTGTGTGTATATGTTGTGTTGGTATTATGTTGATGATGTTTTTTTAAAGCTAGATCGTTACTACTGACCGTCGTTTATTCTTGAAGATCTCTTCAATGCAATGAATGCGAGAATAGTTTGACCTCTTCACAGGGTCTGTTGGTTCAGGTCCTCGCAGAATTCAAGTATTATGCATTTCCCTTCGGTAATGACTACTCATTTCCTGCCAGTTTTTGTCTCACATCTTACATTTCCACTTTTGATTTCTCCCAGAACTTTTGTTGCTAGATTTTATATAGTTGATGTTCAGATAGTCGACAAGATCACTATGAATTATCAATAAATCACTTAAGAACTGAAATTTAACCCATCTCTCTCTCTCTCTCTCTCTCTCTCTCTTATTTTCTGCTTCGCTTAGAATGTCTTATATAAACAGTACTTGTAAGTTCCATCCATCGCCAGACCTTAGGAACCCCATCCAGCCAGGATCTGTGCTAAAATAAGATTCGTACTCAAGAAAACTTTAAAAAATCCCTCTTCATAAACCTATAGTTACCAGCTATTTTCCGCTTCTCCTTGGATATTAGGACAATAAACAAAGGAAGAAATATAAACAGAATGACTCTCGACTTGGGTGAGTGAAAGCATTTTTACTGTCGAGTATAACCTTCGAGGATGGTAGCATCGCTCAACTTGTGGAAGGCATATCCTGCTGTGGTCATGATTTGATTAGGAACAGCTGTTCTTTCGTGTGTCTGTTTGGGAGAGCGGAAATATCAAGCGGCTGACCTCCTTTATTTCGCCAAATATTAAGAAGTTACCTTGCTGACCCCGGCCCTCACCTTCCTCACCAAAAGTTTCATTTTTGAATTTCGGCGAATGTCGAAGGCTTAAAGACTTCCTTAGATTTCTCAGACTTCTGTATACTTTCATAATTTCCTTAGTCTTAGACATCTCATTCCAGGTGTCAGGATGCAGGCTTCGTTGCCTCAGCAAGATGGTTCAGTGAATGACAAGGATAATTGACTTGACAGAATATGCACACCATTTGATATCGTGTTCGCATAAAGAACACGATCATGCTGTTTTTTCATTCCATATGAGTAGAGGAACAGGCTGTCACAAATGATAATTAATGTAAATATGACCAATAATGCTTCCAATTTGGTTTATGTGCAGGTCAAATAAGCTGGTTTCACATCGGCAAAGGTTATCAGCCATTTTATTTTAGTGCACGATGTACGATGCCTGCTCTAAAGGCCTCGACTTTACTTTAAGGAATTATGATCAAGTTCATGACCGCTTTTAATATACTTACGGAACCTGTGGTAGGGAACTACTTTCCTGTGTGTGTTTGTGTGTGTTTTAACGAAAGTAGTTAAATTTAGTTTTTGAACATTTTTCTATCTTTTTACTTGGATGCATTTCATTTATGATTATATAAATTATATTCACATCACCCGTGCATCTGATGTCTAGGCCAGTGCCTTACGAAGCTCCTGATAAAGAGACTGGGAGTTTCCAGCCCTGTGATTGGCTTATCAACAGCAAATCAGGAGCGTCGTAAGGGACTGGCCTAGATGCACGCTTGATGTGAATCTACTATAGTGAATGTAGTAATGGAAAATATAAACCAAATATTATTAGATAACACTGGGCGTAACAGATTTATCCAAACGTTGAAAACTGGTGTGACAAGAATAAACTTAGAAGTTATGGCAAGTTTTCATAATGATGTAAGGTAAATAATTTGTTTGTGGAAAACAAATGATACAGGCGAATTATCCAGTAACGATTCAGAGCACTCATGATTTGTGTATGTGTATTTGTTTTACCATTGCTTCTTTTTGAGTGCTAAAATAAGACCAGTTATATTGTTTAGGGAGAAAGCGTAAGTCAAGTGGTCTCAGGTGTGTTTACCAGCCATCTCTCTCTCTCTCTCTCTCTCTCTCTCTCTCTCTCTCATGAGTTTTTTTTTATTAGATATTTGTATCTGTGCAGCAGTAATGTAGATTGGAGGATCTGCATCCAGTTTCAAATGCTCCAAATTACGCAAGGTGACCCAGAATCATTGATTAAGGTCAAACTTTATAATTAGTCAATATTAAAAGCAATAAGGGTTGTGTAACTTGGAAATAATACGATTGATTTTTATGAGCGCTCTCATTGATTATTGATTATTGTTATTATTATTATTATTATTATTATTATTATTATTATTATTATTATTATTATATTATTTCTTTCTTTTTTTTTTGTTTATTTATTTATAATGTGGGGTTCCGAGTTGCATCCTGCCTCCTTAGGAGTCCATCACTTTTCTTACTATGTGCGCCGTTTCTAGGATCACACTCTTCTGCATGAGTCCTGGAGCTACTTCAGCCTCTCGTCTTCACTGGTTTTCACATATTGCCCCAGTGCTCTGTTCTCGATGTTGACGCAGTCCTCTATGCTTAGTAGTCCCCTCCCTCCTTTCTTTCGTGTTATGTATAGTCTGTCCGTATTTGCTCTTGTGTGCAGTGCTTTATGTATTGTCATATGCTTCCTCGTTTTCTGGTCTATGCTGCGAAGTTCTGCCTTCGTCCATTCCACTATTCCTGCGCTGTATCTGATTACTGGCATTGCCCATGTGTTTATGACTTTTATCATATTTCCGGCGTTGAGTTTTGGCTTGAGTATCGTCTTGAGTCTCTGCATATATTCTTTCCTGATGGTGTCCTTCATCTCTTCGTGTTTTATATCCCCTCCTTCCATTATTCAAAGGTATTTGTATCCCGTCTCATCTATATGTGTTTGATGTTGCTCTCCCATCTGGTAGCTTTATCCCTTCAGTCCTTGTTACTTTGCCCTTTTGCATGTTGACTAAGGCACATTTTTCTATTCCGAACTCCATCCTGATGTCCCCAGATACAATTCTTACAGTCTGGATTAGGGTATCTATTTCCTTGATGCTCTTACCATACAGCTTGATGTCGTCCATGAACATCAGATGGTTAATTCTGATGTCTTTTCTTGAGTTGGTACCCAGCATCCATCTTCTGCAGTACTTTTGTTATGGGAATCTTGACTACTACGAAGAGTAGTGGGACAGTGAGTCGCCCTGGAAGATCCCTCTCCTGATACTGATATTATTATTATTATTATTATTATTATTATTATTATTATTATTATTATTATTATTATTATTATTATTATTATTATTATTAGCAAGAAGCAGACCTTCCCGGATACATGTCCTACTAAAACGAATGGCAGAGTTAACTGAATTTATCTTATAAAGAGTTTTCTTTTTGTCTGATAATTCGTCTTTCATAATCCGCGAGATTGCTAAGTAATTGGCCTATGTTCATGTTGTTGTTCTGGTATTTTGAATGTAAAGGTCTGGTCATATCAATAATGAAATATATGAAATAAATACATTTTATTCGGGCTGTATTTTAACGAATATCCAGAAAGTACAACCAGAATAAAATATATATATTTCATATATTTTAGTATTGATAATACCAGACCTTGCCATTCAAAATACCAGAATACCACCATGAACATAGAAATTACTTAGCAGTCTTGCGGATTATGAAAGACGAATTATAAAAAAAATATACAAAATTCTTTGTAAGATACATTCAGTTAACTCTTTTTAATAAGATATTATTATTATTATTATTATTATTATTATTATTATTATTATTATTATTATTATTATTATTATCATCCAAGATATTTTCCATAAAACACTTGTTTTATCTTTAATGACAATAGAAAATGAAAAATCATGCTACACCCACTGTTGTAATTTCAGATTATGATACAGAGTTTAAGATTTGTATATACTTTTTTGTGAATTGATGTTTATGAAGTCGACAGCTGCATAATGAATTGCCCTTTCGCCTTTGACATGTAAGGAGGATTTAATGATATTTGACGATGTGGAAGAGCGGTAGCGACCATTGCTAGATAATATTTTTATTTTCGTTTTATGTTTCTTACCGTGTCTGTGTGCGAGTGTCACTCAAATAAAAAAGAACAATGCGTGAAGGTTCATATAGATGATGGAGACATAAAATACTTTTATGGAGCATTATGGCCGTCTGGAGAAAAATCCTAAGATACTTGTGTGTGATCAAAGAGTTAAAGAAAGAAAAAAAAGTTTGCAAACATCAATCTGGTATTACGTTTATTTTGTCAGTTTCATTTGCAGAGTTTTTAAAACGGAGATGCAGCCTTTTTTGCATTTACTGTTATATTTCATACAGCTTACATTTTCTTAATGGCGAAGATGAGTTTGAAAAGAAGAGAGAAATTAAGGGATTCTGGAATGAATGTATTCTCGATCTTATATATATATATATATATATATATATATATATATATATATATATATATATATATATAATATATGTGGGTATATATATTATATTTATATTAAACTTATAGCTTTATGAATCTTCTCTGTTCTTTGCCATTTTTTTTTTTTTTTTTTTTTTTCTTGGTGCTGTGGATCATCTTGAAAGGTTTGCTG
This sequence comes from Macrobrachium nipponense, assembly GCF_015104395.2. Classification (NCBI taxonomy): domain Eukaryota; kingdom Metazoa; phylum Arthropoda; class Malacostraca; order Decapoda; family Palaemonidae; genus Macrobrachium; species Macrobrachium nipponense. Next base: position 52,011,836 of record NC_061107.1, on the reverse strand, counting down.
AGTCTTTTAACCGTGATTAATCAACTTCAGAGTCTGTATCGGTGTAATAAGTTATCGTTCGTTCTTTTATTATGAAGCGAATTAGAGATTTTAGGTTACAAGCATAGATATTGCACATGCTTGCAGTCGTCTGAAAGCACCAGCAGAAAGATGAGATGTGAACTGATCCAGTTTCATGTATGTTGTGTGTTCTGTTACTTTTAAAATATATTTTTTCTGTAAAAGAGAACTATTGAAATGGCTTTGTTTGTCCGTCCGCGCTTTTTCTGTTCACCCTCAAATCTTAATAACTCTTGAGGCTAGAGGGCTGTAAATTGGCATCTTGATCATCCACCCGCCAATCCTCAAACGTAACAAATTGCAGCCCTCTAGCCTCAGTAGTTTTTATTTTTATTTAAGGTTAAAGTTAGCCATGACCGTGCATCTGGCAACGTTATAGGAAAGGCCATCACCGAGCCGTGGCTGATAGTTTCATGGGCCGCGGCTCATACGCATTATCCACTGTACAGAAAACTCGAATAAGCCAAAGAAACTTCGGCGCATTCTCTACTCGTTTCTTCTTGTTCATGGTTTGATTTCTTAGTCGTTAAGTCACAACCTCTCTCTCTCTCTCTCTCTCTCTCTCTCTCTCTCTCTCTCTCTCTCTCTCTCTCTCTCTGAGAGGCCAGAAGCTGACGAAACTATTTATGAGTGGTTAAAAATGAAGCGAGCCTAGAAAAGAATTTGAAATCGATGATGCCCGAAGTCGTCTCCTTGAAGAGAAGTCAATTGATGAGTTCTTCCTCTCTGGCAGACTCAGCATTCACCTTGATGAGGCTCATTCCTCTCACGAAGCGCGTCCTGGGGCTATTTTTCCACTGTGCTTTCTCTTTATTCATACTAGACATATCAAAGGCGTTAATAATGATTGTTTGATGGTAAAGAGTTTGATCATTATAAGTTCTATCTGTGATGTAAAGGTGTTGATGTGTTAGCAGATGAATATTTTAATTTGCCTGTCGTATTGAACATTTGTCAACATTTTCCTGGTGTTTCTGTCCCACAAACGCACATGTATATATATTTAGATACACCAGAACATTGATGTATACAGTATATGTAGCTGAACCATTGGGAAAAATAAAACACTGGATTGAAATACTGACCGGTTTCCCTTTTAGTGTCCTAAGATGTCCAGAAGGTGAATCATGCTTATGCTAGGGTGCCACCACCAACAACTTACAGGTGGTTTAGAACGAATTATTAGAAATATTCAGACTTGGTAAGTGTAAGAAAAAAGTTATGATCAATCAGCTCATTAGCAGCTGAGGGCAATGCTTACGATTCTTGTTTATGTAAACTGAAGGGGTCACGACTTTTTTGTACGCCCAAGTAAACTCCTTTCCTTAAAATCCAAACACTAGATATTCTTTGTTTACCAGCTATTCAAATGCTAATGTTTCCAAAAGTATTGAACGTAGAAAAAAATTCTTTCGGCAGATAAAACCTTACATCTTTAAATTTCATCCTATATAAGATTTATTTTTAGAATATCATAAATTCACATTTAAATGATGTTTTAATTGTTACATTATAATTTTCGTCACGGCCCGGCCCTGACGCTTTTCAAATGCTATCTCCAACAGTATTGAACGTAACAGAAAAAATTTTTCTGCAGATAGAACCTTTCATCTGTAAATTTCCTCCTATTTAAGATTTATTTTTTATTAAAATGTCACAAATTCATATTTAAAAGATGTTTTAATTAGAACTTCGCGCTTTATCGCCTTTAGGGCATCCTACACGCAAATAAGTGGATCGAGTTTATACGTTTCTTGACTGATATTCACATTATTACAAAATCTTTCTGTTATGAAACTGGATTTTGTAATTTTGTTTCCCCAGTACATAAACTCTCATTACAGTCCTTGTGTGATTGATGACATATCTTATACTTAATTTTTTTATGTTCTCTTCTCTTATCCGGTGTTCTTGATGGCAGAATTTCCAATTTTAAGTAAATTTCGTTGTTGAGAAAAGTTTATCCAGATAAGTTTCATTTTAATGCCTCTATGAAGTTTATGAAAATTTAAATGAATTGTAATGTGCATGCAAAATATTCCTAAAGTAAACAAAAAAAAAAGACCTTTGGATTTATAAATATAAACTGAAGTCAGCAAAACTTTCCCAATGAAGAACACAGTATTCGTCCTTCACTTATATACTTCAGCACATTTGGGTTACCAGGCTGATTCTGAACTGGAGAGTTGTATGCTACAGATTCCACCCAGCCTCGACAGGAAGGTGCGTCGAGTTGGGCTGCCTGCTACTGGATTCCTTTTTTTTCTGAGAAGCCGCTCCCTGTTGGCGGAAAACAGGGAAACTGTCCTGAGCGGTTTGTACTAGTCCATTAACTTCTCCTTTTCTTCTTCTTCTTAGAAATGGATTGTTAACGAGGCAGGGCATTCTTGACGTCGAACCGGTACGGACCTAAAGGCTTTAATTGACAGTTGCATAGAGGTGCTTTGACAGCCTGCGCTGATCCGGTCAAGGGATGCGTTTGACAGAGGTTTATTGCATTTTATAGCCACCTCGGTATGCTTTAATCTGTAGTGCTTTGCCGATTGTGTTGATCGTATCGCTACGTGATCTGGTCCCGGTAATGCTCTGTTGAGAAGGTATCGGTTGGTGGCTGACTGGGAACTGGACTTGATATTTTGAGTCTAGTACTAAAGCGCATAGCTGTTGTTTATTGGTTGTTATTATTGTTCCTCTTTGTGCTTTTGCCGTCGAGGTTGCTTGCTGTTTTTGACGTTGTTACAGAAATCTTAATTATTTCCCCCGAATCATGATTCGCTGTTCTTTTCAAGATTTTATTTCTTTGTTACCGAAATGTTCGACCGTCCCAAGGAAGAAACCAACTTTACTTTTACTTCTTTAGATTGGAGGAGAGACAACAGCCTGAAACTACTCTAGTAGATCGAGAGTGTGTGCATAAGTACTCCATTAGGTTGTGAATAAACATTCTATCAATCAGTGTACGTCAGTTTTCCTGTATTCTGTGCATTTTGTAAGTATCCCAATATACTGCTAGATATTTCAGTGAACTTTTTTCCCCCTTTCTTTGCAAGCGTAAATACTCAAGTAAACCGTTTGTGCGTTTACATAAGTACTCAAGTAAATTCTTTCACTCTCACGTTGATAATATACTTTCACTGTGTGTGCGAGCGCGCGTGCGCCCCTTGTCAACTGGCGAGAGGAGAGAGAGAAGTTGCATCAGGATGGCATGGTACCCTATTAACCAATTTTATTTCTTATGAAGCAATAGATGTTGTTCTTCCATTAGAATGAATAGTAACGCATGTTCTTCGTACACTTATCCATTCTCATCATTATGTGTTTGGTCTCCTGGTAGGGAGGCCATTAATAATAATCATGTAACTTGCAGATATCCGCCTCGCCTAACAATGAAGTTGTTTGTATAATGAAGAATGGCGATTATCCACTGTCACTAGTCCGATGCTTCTCCAGTTCCGTCAGAGACATGGTTTTAAATTGGGAGTCTTTTAATCAGCTCTGATAGATACAAGCCAGTCATCACCGAAGGAGAATTAAAGGAATAAATGAACAATAATAAATTATTTTCCTATATGGAAAATTCCCTCCGCAGGGAATATCTCTCCCGATTCTTGGAATTCTGGAATGATGTTGCTGTTTGGGTACCGCCGTGGAAAGAGAATGTTGAAACCATCTAGTTTATTAAACGCTCATGATGGCATTGATATATATTGCGAGGTTATGAATAAATGATTTTTTACAAAGCATTGTTAGTGTTTCTGTTTCATTTGGTTGTTCTTGATACTGTTGCATTTGACGGTTTTATCATTTATCGAGGTGATGTCAGATGTCCTGTGCTTTCTGTAGATGAGAGTGCATGTGAAAATCATGGCTAAAATGCTCGTTATAGTTTTTCGTCATTGTCATTCATTCCGTGAAAAACCACCATTTCTAATGGTACGCCGTAACAGAGCAGGGAAGTAAGTTTGTTATTTTTTTAATTACATTTATGTGCATTTATTTTTTACGCACGGAGTGCATACATATATGTATTGTATATTCACATATATAAAAGTTTATCCGTCAGTAATGATATATCATTGCTGTTTTCCTAATGTTTACGTATGTCTGCGTATGCGGATTTGTATGGATGCTGTTACGTGCACTTAATTATGGTGTAATGTATACGTATCATATATATTAATATCTCAGTAATATAATATATATTTATATATATTTATAATTATTATATGTATGTATGTTACATGTATGTTGTCAAATGTATTGTATATATGTTATGTTTATATATAT
>NC_061107.1:51997489-51999989 GCF_015104395.2 Macrobrachium nipponense | reverse complement strand
CTGAAATGCTGACATTGTAATGCGTATGGTGATAATAATACATTTAACATGGCAATGATATAAAAGAAGATATTTGTATAAAAGATGCATGATGTATGCTGTGTTTCTCGTGTCAGCACGATTTGCGCACGCAGATGTTGTTGTGAGATTAGCGAGTCAGATGAGGTGATGGTGTGTGGGGTCCACATGGGACCCTACAGGACTCCCCTCCTTGGAGAGGCTTACACTTGTAGGTCATTTTCCTGGAGGTATGCTGGCTTCAGGTGGTCGATGGAGACCCATGTCATCCTGCCGTCTGCTGTCATCTGGTAGGCCTTGTGTCTTCTCTGGATGATATGGTATGATCCAAAGTAGGCTGTGGAGAGGTGGCCACTATGTGCATCCACCCATATGAATGCATATTTTGAGTTCTGCAGCTCACTAGGGACATATTTTCCTGGTTAGATTGTAGGTTGTCTTGGCTGGCATTTCCTTTCTACTGCTTTTTGGGTGTCGGATGGGAATGTTGGGCTCATTTGGTCTTGAAAGACATCTGCTGGCAATGTTAGTGCTTGACCATATAGGACTTCTGCTGGAGATGCGTGGAATGCTATGTGTGGTGCCGTACTTAGGTCCTGTAAGACCCATGGTAACTCCTTACTCCAGCTCCCACCTTGACATCTGGCAGTGAGTGATGCTTTCAATGACTGGTGTAGCCTCTCGATGATGCCGTTCGCTTCTGGATTGCAGGCTGTTGTGTGTGTTATCTTTGTCCCCAAACTGTCTGCAAGGACATTCCACAAGGCAAAATGAAGTTGATTCCCCTGTCACTCTTGATGATATGTGGGACTCCGTGCCTGCTGACCCATCCTGTGAGAGTTTTCACACAGCTTTCTGCCATCTGTTGCCATATTGTTATTACTTCAGGCCATCTGGTATTTCTGTTGATGGTATCTGTAACCCTTGGGGGCTGGTGGTAGGGGTCCCACAATGTTGACGGGGATGTGGGCAAGTCGGCAATGTGTTGCGTGGAACTCTCCTATTCTACTCTCTACATATCTTATGATTTTTGACGTCTAACACAGGATGCAGTCTCTCGTCCAGTTTCTTATATCCTTTTTCATTGCCCATTAGATGAACTTGATGGCCTGTTTGCATGACAAACTGTCATGCCTTGAGCATGTGGCAGAAGTGGTGGACAGCTTTGTGGACGACAACCATCATCTGTCATGCTCTAGTACAGTGCCCATCACTGTGTTGCTTGTATCTCTTGTCAAAATGAGGGACGTATGGGGTAGAAGAAAAATTAATGTGGTTGCTGAGGATAATGCTTATTTTGCTGAAAGAAATGCATTATCTTGAACTCTGACCAATTAATTTTTTGTTTTCCTGGTAAGAATTAATAGACCGGAATCATAATTTAAGCTATATTAAGGATAAATCTGTGGTATAGTTGATTACTCCTAGCAATATTAGGGATAAATCTGTGATATAGTTGATTACTCTTGAAAATTGTTGCACTGCTTCATTGTTATTGGTTTTGTGAAGTCAGTGATTGCTTTTACTTCTTCTGGTAAGGGTCTAATGCTATCTTTGCTTACTCAATATCCCAGGAATTCCACCGTTTCCTTTGCCCATTTGTACTTGTCTCCACTCACTATGAGTCTGTTTTCTGTAAGTATTTGTAGTACTCATTTGACGTCTTTAAGTTGCTGCTTGGGGTTGGGGATAAATATAAGGATGTCGTCGACATAGACCATGCAGGAGGGAAGGTTGCTAAGCAGTTCATCCATCAGTTTTTGGAAGGTTCCCCTGCATTATGATGGTTGAAATGGCTGTAGTTAAACGTGTAGGTGCCAAAGGCTGTGATTGTTGTGGTCTTCTCTATATCTTTCTTCACTACTGGAACTTGAAATTATCCCTACAGCAGGCCTATTTTGTTGAAGATCGTTACTCCATTCATCTGCTTGGTTACGTCTGCTATTTTCGGCAACGAGCATCTATTTGGCTTCGTTTTGATGTTTAGCTGTTGGTAGTCTCTGCATGGGCGCCATGTTCCTCCAGGGTTTGGTACCATCTAGAGGGGAGGTGCCTATGGGCTGAGGCTTTTTGGCATATTCCCCATTCTCCATTTCTCTGAACACTTGTTTGGTGTAGGCAAGCTTCTCTTGGGCAAAATATGTGAAACATGAGTGAATCAGTGGGTGTTCGGTGTCTGTATAGTGCTGGATGTTGTGTTTTGGTGTTTTGGATAAGTTTGTGCTGCAGGCCTATTTTGAAGACCTTTCAGTAGTCTTGTAGAGGTTGTCATATATCTGGTGGTGGGGTAGCTGCTGCAATGGGGCATGTTTGTTGTCTCTTGCTGTTGCGGTGATGGTGGTTTGTCTGCATGGCTATTGAGGAGATGATATTGGAGTAGTTTTTAGGATCAGTTGTTTTGATACTATACCCACTAGCAGGTTGTGTGCTGTTAGGAAGTCTACTCCTAACATTGCTGTTGTTGCATCTGCAGTGATGAAGG
>NC_061107.1:51964989-51992489 GCF_015104395.2 Macrobrachium nipponense | reverse complement strand
GGTGGTGCTTCCTTTTCAATCTGATAGGATTACTGGCACAACTTCATTTTGCCCGGATGCTTTTTCCACAAGCATGAGTAAAACCTGTCATGAAATTGTAAATTCCAGCGTCCCTCCTTTCTCCCAGTGTGATGTATCGAGTTCCTGCTCACTCCTCATCAGTTCGTTTTTGTCTGCTTTCCTGCCTATGGTTTACTCCGACAATTCAGCCACCTCGCTTCACGTTTAGCCTTCCTCGCCATATGCCGTCAGTTTAAAATAACGTTTTCGTCATTTCCATCTTGCGGGTATGATTGATTAGAATCTCATGATTTATCAGTTCAGTCCCTCCACGAGTGTTTCAGGTTTTCGTTCCTCCTACCCAGATTTTCAGCTTTATATAAGGAAAGTATAATACCATGTCTCGATTAATATTTCGACTTTTTGGATGTTCAGATTACTGAAATTGGGATCTTGAGGAACTCGGTGGTAAGTTCTTTCCTTCAAACTGACCATAACTATTGTAGTAAACAAGATTGATCTCATATATTCGATTCTTCTTTGTCTACGTTCTCAAATAAAATAAAATGCGATTCAATTAAGTAGTTGTTCTCACTTCCTTATCAGATATCTCTGCCTTTTTTTACAGGTACAGTTTTATTAGTGCTCCATTGAGGCAAGAAATGATCCCCTCCGTTTCTCTGGTGATGCGTCTTGTTAGCATCTGCCTGTCCTCCGCATGCCGTATCATCCATAAACTCCCCTTTCAAGATACTAGTTCATTCCCCCACCCCAACCCCCACCTCTCTCTCTCTCTCTCTCTCTCTGACATGGGCTTCGTGAGTATGTTTTCAGTGTTCTAGTTATGTGCGTTCAAACACAAAAGTTTGTCCTTTCTAGTCTATGCCTCATGTGTTTCACTTAGTAAACTTACATTTCTTAATCTTCTAGGAGGCAGTGTTACAAGTGACAGTGATAATCTGGGTCATCTCTCACTTTGTTCTTCTGCGGAATTATCGGTCTGTATATTCGTGCTTGTATGACGGTTCGCTATTGTTGTCAACATACAGTTTGTCGATCTCTGCAGGACCGATGTGTTTACTTGAACATTTTCATTCTTTAACCATAAATGGAAGGGGATCAGTGAAATCGTTTATGATATTATTAGTGCTCATATTTTATGTCTTATACTGGTAAGTTACGTGAAAAATAAAATTTATGTAGATTTGTCACTTGCTCTTTTATGATTTTCATCTTAATTTACTTTTTTTTTTATTTTGGTATCTGACAGATTGCATTATTTGAGTGATGTATAATCCAGGATATATATATATATATATATATATATATATATATATATATATATATATATACTGTATTTCACATTGACACATAGCTAATTAGACACTTCAGTTGTATTTCATTAGGTATCGATACCTCTACCGGTCTCAAAGGTGGATCTATATTTTATCAGACATATTTTATCTAGTTTCTTGTCGTAAAAAATCCGCAAATATTCTCAGTTTGGTTGCTGTTAATTTACCTCTTTACAGTATTTGAATTTTGGTATGTGTATGAATGCAGAGAGAGAGAGAGAGAGAGAGAGAGGAGAGCGGGGGGGGGGGGGGATAGAGGCGTGATCTTTACCATTTACTGTTGACACACATACAAAAGAAAGAGACGCTCGAGTTGTCATTCCTCATTTAGTTTATAATTTTGACTCAGAAGTGGACCACACTTGAAGTCTTGGCCTTTCCTCGATTTCTTATGAGATAAGGAGTTTGACGGAAAAGTGGGTTTATTGAATAATGGAATACTTGAATTGCTGCACGCGATAACGTGATTTACTTAAGTTACACTGCAGATTAAGATTTAGGTTATGCGTCTTATATGTTATGACTAAATTTTTAGCTTTACGAAAGGCACGTTCATGTTGTGTATAATACACACACACATATACACACACACACACACACACACACACACATATACTATATATATATATATATATATATATATTATATATATATATATATATATATATATATATATATATATATATATATATATATATACACATATATACACACATATATATACGTATATATATGTGTGTATATTAATTTGGTTTATATTTTTAATATATAATTAAATTTACGCTTCATAGTTACGCTGTTTGTGTTGAGTCGACTCTTAAATCATTTGTTTTGCGGTTGATAATATGAAATATTTGCTCTTTATAGCTTACGTTTCACATCATACACTGTTGTGTCCACACTTCACAGTATATTTACGTAAGGACTGGTTTCTGCCTAAGTAGAGCAGCTTCAGTTTGTTCGGCCTGCTTAATTATCACGAGGAGTTACAGTCTGCGGTGTTATCAAGGTCTCTGGAAACAATGGAATTTGTAGGTTGATTACATTTAACTAAATAGATCAGGAAGGATTACCTCTTATACTGTATTGTAAAGGCAGCAAAATATTTGAATTTGAACTCGAATGTGTATTTCTATTTCAAAAGACAAAAATTAACATATTTAGTATGAAAACAAAGCCAAAGGAGTTAGGCTTAACTATGAAAGGCTTCGTCAGTTCCCTGTAACCAAAGGCTACATAAGAGAGGGATAATTACTGTAAAGTGAGAAGGATCCAAACCAGTGTTACTGGCCTTACTGGTTGTAGTATTGTCAGTATTTCATAGTCGATACTTAAGTTACTGGGGTAGGCGATGGGAAGAATTCTTGAGCGAGTCTGGTCTTTTATTAACCTGGTGCGATTCCTATTATTGTCGGACGTTCGAATGTTGAATTTGAGAAGGGAAATCTCGCTCAGCGGTGCTGAATAAGCGTTTTGTCTTAATTGGGGCTGTTACAAAGCGTCGTCTGTCATAAAGAAAGAAAGGTCATCACGAGAGCAAAGAGAAATAAAAGAACTGTAATCTGGAGAGTTTGTATATCCTGCCTTAGATCACTCGTAATATTGATTAGTGTACATTGTCACTTCCACATAACTAACTGTTTGTCTTAGTAGGATGTGGGTCGTCACATTGCATTGTACTATAACCACTTATAATTGTTCTTCAATAAAAATGATACGAGGTGTCAAATGGGTGTTGTTGACACAGTCCATCCAGCAGAAGAGGCCTTAGGATTTGCTGTACCTCAAAACTTCTCTTTCTCCTCTTTTAATTCTCCTCTTGTCTACTTTCTTGCAACGAATTAAGTTTTGATGAAGTAACGCTGCATCCCCTCAACTTCACAAAAGAAACATCGCAACGATTATGACACTTTTGCGCACAATTAAAACCCCATTTTGAGGTTTGTATAAACATCTGTTTCCTGTGATAACCACAGTTATTGCAGCCTTGTTTTTTCACTTCCGCCTTGAGGGTCCTGTGGGTTTTTGGAGATGAAGTCGTCATTTTTGTGAGGTAAGACCCTGATCTTAATGAAACTATTTGTTTTTTCGGTTCTTTTTATCCCCCTGCAGAAGAGAATAGACGCGCCAGATTGACTTGTTGTTGCGGGATCAGCCACGAATTAATTTTGACGTGGGAGGACCTGCGATTCCGGTATCCATTTTTCTGCTTTTTTCTTTTTCATTATAGTCCTGGTTACTAATTTTAGAAGCTGAAGTACTAGATACCTATGGTTGCAGAACTGGTTCTGGCAACAGACACTAGAACCTTGAGAATCCCTTGTGTGCAGCGTCTAAGGAAAACAAAAAGATTTTCGTTAGAGAGAGAGAGAGAGAGAGAGAGAGAGAGAGAGAGAGAGAGAGAGAGAGAGAATCTTTATGCGTAATTCAGGGAATGGCCAGAGACTGACATTTAAATTCACCTCGTCAAATTTATGCTTAGTATTTGATTAAACAACATTCCATGTATTATAGTTTGGCGTTAATACTGTCATGTTGATTGGTGTCCTTTATTTTATATTCCAAAAATCTTTTCAGTTTCAAAAGAATAAGGAAAAGAGAATTACACTAAAATAGCATTACAGCATCACTTGGGCTAATAAACATCGACATTCACAACACTAAGAAAGATTATTTGACAGCTGAATAATTAAAGAAATCAAAGTTAGTTTTAGAATGTCATAGAATTTAGACCAAAGGCCAAGCGCTGAGACCTATGAGGTCACTCGGCGCTGAAAGGGAAATTGAAAGAAAAAAAGTTTGAAAGGCGAAACAGAAGGAAACCTCGCAGTTGTACTCTGCAACAATTTTAGGGGAGAGTGGAAAGAAAGATGGAAAAAAAGAGAATGTGAACGGAGATATAAAAGGAATGGAAGGGGATGCAGCCAGGGGCTGACGGGAGGCTGTAAAGAACCTCCAGTAGAAATGCAGTGACGGCACTAACCCCCTACGGAGGGTGTCCAAGATAGTATTAACCAATGTCATCACGCCTTGCCATCGAATCAGAATGTTCTATAGATGGAAACGAACGAACTCAGAGAGGCGCCAACATTCTAAACAGCAGAGACAATTCCTTATGTGAAAAATGCCGTTTTTCTGAAGAGTGGAACCCCGATTTTGTCTGGAAGATTCAGATATCCTGGAGCGTTGCAGAACAGTAGGACAGCCTTTGGAAGAACAAACGATGTAAAAGATGCAGAATTGATACCAAGGTCTGTAGAATAGCATTACATCTCATATAGAATAAATTAAAAGATTTTTCTGTCCGTTTTAGATGAATATTAAGACAAGGGCAACTTGCAGACTCTCTCTCTCTCTCTCTCTCTCTCTCTCTCTCTCTCTCTCTCTCTCTCTCTCTCTCTCTCTCTGGTGTGTGTTTGTGGCATCAGCTTGAAACTTCGTCAGAATGAAGTGTTGATGATAATACCATTTCTTAGCATGAAAAGTTATATTATTAATGTCTCATAAGAATTCGTGTGATTCGTAGTCTAGAACGAAATTGTTTCAATGTTTTTCCCCCATCAACATATATTTATATACTAAGTATCAGTCTGTTCTCCCATCATAAACGTAGCGAAGAGAGGTTGCATTAACCTACATTAATGTAGAAAGAAACCCAGGAAGTGATTGTTATAAGCCCTATAACAACAAAATCAAGAGGACTATAGTTCTTCCCTCCGTTTGGTCTGTCCGTTGATTTGTATTGTACGCTCACAATATTATTAATCAGATTCAATTTTTCCTGATTCTGTCTTTCAAAATGACACTTGCTGAATACTTGAGTTCGTTTTCCATTTTCCCCAATTTTTTATTGGTTTACTTTGTCTTTTTTTTAATGTAGATTTATAAGTTGGGCGTATTACATTTGCGAGCATTCAGGGATTAAGAAGTGTTACGATTGCCCGCTGAAATTTATTACAGTTGCGTGCCTCTTTTCCCCTTTTCATTCGGTCATTTCTTGTCAAACTGCCCTACTCTATGGTTATGATAAGATAACGAGCACTTTCGAACACTATGACGAGATGTATTCACTTGAAGTAAACTACGTTAGTTTCAGTCGCTCTCTCTTTTTAGTCTGAAATCGAAAAGCGTGGGAATTCACACTATCTGAAACTGATAAAGGAAAGACGTCCTTGATTCACGATGGATACACATTCAGCACCAATAGAATTCTTAAATCATCGGAAATTTCAAGGCACTGTACGGTAAAATCTGCAATGGAAGGGCTAAGAACCGATAATAGCTGTACAACTATAATCGGTGGAAAAAAAAAGTACAACCAATGTTCTCTTCGGAATAGGTTTGACACAGAGATTACTGGATTACCCTGAAAAATGCCTGCGCGCAATAGTAATGGAAAGATGCGCGCAATGGTAATGGTTTTATTGCTCAGTTATATGGGCAATGCGCGCAAATTTAATGCATCGAATAAGTTGTGGCAAAAAGCCCTTTGACGCTCATTGAAAAGGTAATTCTTTCTCCAAGTAGTCGCTTGAATATTATTATTCTTATTATTATTATTATTATTATTATTATTATTATTATTATTATTATTATTATTATTGGTTTGCCCTCGCGATTATCCTGTCCATCATTGTGTTAGTGATTAGAAAAATCTAAGTTATCGTAATTGCTCCGTGGTGATTTTTTATCTTGTACTTTCCAGTCCCGAAGTTTTTACCCAGCCTTTCGTAGTGGTCATAGCGGATATGAATTATTTTCGAAGTTAAACAAATACCAGTGATTTATGTTTTTTGCTCTAGATGACTGAATATTTTTTTAAGGTGCTCAATCGAACACAACAGGATATTTCAGCCAGGATAGATAGGCCTTTTGTTCATTTTGTCCTTCTCTAAGAGCCGAAGAATTTACGGAAAAATAATGGCTCCTTCAGGTCTTTAAAGTCTCAGCCATTCACATCACGTATTTATTACCAAATAGATAGGATGATATTTTCGAGCGATTTTCCTTATGGCTTTGACTTGGGATGTTCCCCTCTTGGTTTCACTGAAGTTCTTACTCTTCTCGTGGGGAATATCAAAGCCAATTCCTTATTTTACACGAGTTTATATATGTAGTGCTGTATTCTAAAAGATCGTTAATTTTAGATTTCCCTTGTCTATTTTCATTAGGTATTCGTCCTATTAATTTGTAGAAGTGTTTCCTGTATCCTTACGCACAAGCCACCTCCTTATTTGTTTGTTTCAAAGTTGTTCCTGTAGTTGACTTTGAAATTATTTTCAGTACTATTTTAAATTCTTCAGTAATTGTACCCAGACTTTCATATTTACTATTTGCTACTACTGTTTTCTAAGTTTTACTCTTGCTGTTATTTATTTACTCAACGTTTAGTAGCCTTGCCTAATTTGCGTTAAGTGCTCCATCTTGTTTATTTCGTCGAGGTTCCTGAGTCTCAAGGGGGAGAGTTTACGTAAGATCTTATCTTACCTTGACTTTTTTTGTGCAAGCTCTTATCTTTCTTTTGCACATGTTACGTCATTTGTGGCCAAATATTAGCACGTGTTCTTGTACCGGAAAGGCTGGAAAGGACAGTACACCCATCCATTGCCTGTAAAACTAAATGAAACGAGCCACGTCAATTGTGGTGGGTTCCTGCGGCCATAATGATAACCTTCTGAACCTCTCAGGTTAATTTTATGGACGCGTCCGAAGCATTTAAGTTTGCGCGCTGTCTCATAATCTCCCAAAAGGAGATAATATTAGCATCGTTAACTATGTGCTCAGTGCGCAAGCAGGTCTGCCCCAGCATGTAAATCTGCGAATAATGCACAATTCATGTCAGCGATAAGGAGACGGTGATATTTTTCGAAAGGGTTTCCCTGGATTTGCAGGTGACTCCGTATGAAGGTCCGCCTCCTAATCTCGGTAACCAGGTGGGAATGTTCCCCTAATCTGCGTGGGCGGATTGGTCTCGCTCCACATCTCCTCTCCTCGTTGCGGACGATTCAGCAGAAACACTTTTTTATATTATTATTATTTTTTTTACTTAACCTGATTGCTCTTTATTCTCCCTATTTATAGTATATTTTTATAAGCCTTTTTCCTTTTAGAGGAGGTGGTTCCGAAGGCTGCTACGCTCACTATTTACGCAAGTAATCTGGCGCGAACCAGCTAATCTGACGCCCTTCTCTATACTGTCAATTAACCAACACATTCAAGTATTTACTAGGTATCCAATACACCGTTTAGCTCAGAGATTCACTTTGAGATTCAACTGAGTGCGCCAACATTTCTTTACCTCGCCTGAAAAACTAATGCAGGTCAGTCACCCTTGGTTTCGATTGCGAAGCAGGTGGCAACGCTCTTGGAGTATTCTGATGGATTCCTCTTGTGTTCACTGCTCAGGTTCATTGTCAGGATGGAGAAAGGCCTCGGGTTAGTTACCTCTTTCCCAAAATTTTGGTGAAAACTGGGACTAACACCTTCTGGAGACTTCCTCCCATGCAAATATATACGAGTGTATTTATGTGTGTATACATACATACATATATATTAGGTGTGTATATATATATAAGTGTGTGTGTAATATTGTAAATTATGACTTGACCGATTAAGGAATAATCTTTTTAACTGGGCCAGAAATATGAATACCGAGTACAAATTCAGTACCGTATTATGACTTAAGTAATCATTGATAAATGATGCTAATTGGAAAGATTTTCTCTGTTCCCCTTCGATTGCAATATTTAGAATGTTCCAACCAATGCAAGGGTGGTCTTGGTTGCCACAGTTGCAACAGACTCTTGGTTGATGGAATTTTTTATCATTTCCATTGGGTGCATAATAAGGTCATTAATGATGAATGCTTATGTTGTCATTTGAATATATGTGTGTGTGCTGCAATACGTTTAGTCATTACTTCAAAAAAGCTGTAACAGAAAGTCGAAAAATGCTCTTCATAATTATTTTGCAGATTTACGTTCCGTAATAACATTTCCTTGAACAGTGAAATATCATGGAAAGACTCAGCTGCCTACCCAGCATAATCCCTAATGATGTCATCATAATGCAGAAGACTCGAGGGCGGGCGAATCTTGATGTCACCCACACTGCTCTACGCCCAAACCCGGCAGTCTCTTGCCCACACCCTGATACCATCATGACCTAGCTTCGATATCATCACCTGAGACGTTTACTTCCTCAGTCTCCCCCCTCCCGCCTCTCTCTCTCTCTCTCTCTCTCTCTCTCTCTCTCTCTCTCTCTTGTGTGGAGAAGACGTTTATAAAAGTTGTTCTCTCCCTAGCAAGTATTAAATGATACTCTTAAAACTACATTGTCCTTTCTTTGGTCTGAGAACTATTCTTACATGCATTGGTTTTATAAAAGTATGTGTAATGTTCATTGTTTTTTATGCAATTCTTACTATTTGATGTACATGCTTGAACGAATACTTAGATACATACATACATACATATATGTATGTATGTATCTATGTACGTATGTATGTGTGTGTATATATTATTATATATATATGTATATGTATATGTATATATATATATATATATATATATATAATATATATATATATATGTTTTGAATTAAATTTCTGTAGGCCCACTTATGATAATAGATTGTGCCTCAGCCTTTGTACAAAGGTGTTCCACTGTTTTGGGTAAACTCAAGTGCAATTTTGTTATTTTTATATCATTTGCTGCTTTCTCAGGCTTTGTTGACAGGCCAGTGGGATAGAAGAGTTACTTGGTGAATCATCAGAAAAAATGCCTTCCTCTCTCATTTTAATTTTGTGACGATATGCTCCTCTTACCGGTTTTTAGAGATCGCATTTATTATATCCTTACTCTCTCGTGTATTTCGTTCATAGTTGATGTTGTTTGACTTATATTTTACATCTCATGTCATTTGTTTTTAATCCTTTATTGTGATTTTGAATTGAGCCCTGGTATTACAATTCATATTTTGATAAGGAACGTAAGTAGAATTTTCACAAAATTCCGGTTTATCCAGTCATAAACATTTTCTTCATGAACTCTTGTTGCAAAATGAACCGCATGCTAGCCTCTATAGAGATCGGCAGTAATTGACATGAAGTTACTGTTAACTGCTCAATTCCTTACTATGATTCATTTCGCGGTTGGCTGTACACTGGTTTGGCTGTTCTTAGTAAATATTAGGTATTGTTCTTCAGACTTCCTATAGCCAAAAAAAGAGCCTCTCATTGTTCGCGAGTATGAAAGTAAGCAGCATCTCTTCTCCAATTGACAGTTTTATTAAAAGTAGCGCTTTCCTTTTCACAACAATGGCAATCAAGTTGCAGAACATTCTTGGAAAATCAATTTTCTTTTGCCTTTGTAGATAAGTTCTGTTTCATCACAGAAATACTATTTCCATCTCCTTGTTGCTCACATCATAAAACCGTGCGTAGGGCCATCTCCTGCTAAGGCGTGGCAATGTTACTCATCTTGTAAGTGACGGAGAACTGACATTCTTTCACGGCAAAAATATGAGCGGTGTCACTGACTGCGTTGTCGATGCTAATGCTTATGAATTAAAGAGTTTTTAATAGTACCGAAAACGTCTTTTCTTTAGCTTTCTTCAGACCTTTTTAAAAATTACATGATGCATATCATGCTCTAATACCAGTTAAATTAAATGTCAAGTTGATATTAAAGGTCAATAGTGTTGACTAGTCTCATCAATATCTCGAAATCTGAATTTTAGATGGCCCTCGATTATGGGATCACATCATTCTTTGCTTCTCTTGTGGAGGTCTACCTTTTGTTACACATGAAAAAAACTATACATAAAAGTAAAATGACAGTTGCATCTGAGGTTTGCACATTTTTTATGTACTATAGTGAAAAATTTGGTCAGTGGTAAATTTGTCACTACTGCCAAAATTAGGGTAGGCCTGCCATTCCTGATTCCGTGACAATAACAGGTGTAGAAGTGGACGTTAGTGCTGATCACACTGGTTCACCCTTGTGTTTTAAACTAACGCTTATAATCTCTGTCTGACCTGTCGACTAACAACACATGTTTTCCCCCCGTTTTAAGGGAATCGGATCTTATAAAACTGTTTCTGTAAAAAGTTAATTTCAAAATTTACTGAAATATCTCTGTGGCGGAAAATATCTCTCTCTCTCTCTCTCTCTCTCTCTCTCTCTCTCTCTCTCTCTCTCTCTCTCTCTCTCTCTCTCAAAAGTTTTAATAACGTACTTCGTCCTGGAAAATGTGGAAAGTTTTTCAGGTCCATCGCACGACCGCTGTAGAGAAGTATTCTTCCGACTTAACGTCGTAAAGACTAAAGAGTATCCCTTTAGTGTCTTAAAACTGCAAGTGACGTCATCCTCACCTGTTCTCTGAATTGGGTATCTTCCTACCGCTATAATGAGACCTAAAGTTAACTGTCTCCGAGCACCCTACGGCTGTAGGAGAGATAGAGCAAGGCGGCGACGTAAAAGAATGGGTCCTTAAACTCTCTCTCTCTCTCTCTCTTATAACTTGAGACCCTTGTCGAGATCTCTTTGGTACTTCTGTGCCCACAGGGTTCCTTTCAGAAATATCTGAAAGCATACCGAGTCTCCCACACAGCTCCTTAATTAGGCGATAGTCAGATGCATATTGGTGGATCACTGTCACGGCGCCCTTTATTATCCGATTTATTTTTGTTTGATCGTGTGGGTTGTAATGATCGCGATTTGCTCAAGAACTGCACTTAATTATATTCTCGAGTCACATTTACCGTAACTGGAGTTTAAGTTATGAATAAGGTAACAATTTGAGTTCAGCGTCCACTTTGTATACCTTTGAAGAAAGAGCTCTGTTCTTGCACCGAGAAAAGATCACTTTTTTGAGCCGCGTTAATTGAGGAAAATCTGATGATACGACTACAGATAAAAAGCTGAAGCTACACATTATGCAACCAGCCCAGGTGTGAGGGAGGGCTTCAGACAGAAGAACTAAGTGGAGGACGACCTCCTCCGGCTTTAAACAGCCAAATTTACTTAGCAACGTCTGCCATCAAAGGGAAATCGCATCTCGTTTATTATATGATACTCTGGTCCCTTTCTCTTATCAAGAATCCTCTTGGTAGTTCATTCTCTAAACAAGACGAGGAGGAGGAGGAGGAGAAGGAGCATAGCTAAGGGAAAATGTCGCCTCACCATGCAAGGTTACACCCATCATCAAAAGGGTTTTAAGAAATTAAGTGTTAGCCTGATGTTATGTCGAGGGGGTTGGGGGGAGTAATTGGCATGACGATTAATTAGATACTTCTTCTGTCTTCTGTTCATTTGATTCCCGAAGCGGCAAGATGTGATACCGCCAACATAAGTACAGATAAAACAACCGGCTCAATTGACGCTCCATTTTGTGCAAAGGAAAATAGGAGAAATTCAGGTCTTGGGGATAATGATGATGATGACGATAGGGGTGATGTATGAGGGCTACATATGCGGCTTGTTCCTGCCACTATCTGAGTGATGAATTGGTCTGCGTCAGAATCGTGGTTATTAACTTTTATCTTCGTGATTAACTGAACAGCACCGAAGTCTTCGGCATTACGGTTAATTTTCTTTAACTATTGAATATTTATATAAACTTTTGAAGATTTACTTGAAAACTTTGCATTTACCAGATTTTTTCCCTTTGTATTCGGCGAAAGCTAATTCTGCTTCATACGCCTACATAGTTATTTATCAGCATATCTAATTTATTGCCTGGGATTGTACATAAGTGTGTAATTAAAAGTATATATATATAATGCAATTCATTTGTCATATATATATATATATATATATATATATATATATATACATCGAAAATGTGGAACGTGATGAATATATATATATATATATATATATATATATATATATATAAATATAAAGATCAAACATATTGTAAAACATATTGTAAACTCAGTCTGCTTAGTAAAGGACGAGAAGTCGAAAGGCCTCGCAGTGGTACTCCATTGTTTCAATCCTTCGTGGATTTTGTCTTTATATATATAATATATTATATCTATTATTATATATAATAATATAATATAATTAAATATATATGTGTGTGTGTGTGTGTGTGTGTGTGTGTGTGTATGTATGCATATAGTAGTAAATTATCATATAGGTTGCTTTTATTCTGATTATAAGATAAGTGCCGCTCGATGTCGTGATGTCGTGAGCAATATTTTATGAATCATTACTTGTCATCATTAAATGATGATTATGAGTAGTCTTGATTATGTTTAGACATTCATTATACTTTTTTCTATTTATTTGTGACAAATAATGATGAATTTTCATAGCAGAGCCAGGTAGGGCGGATTCCTATTCACAGATGAAATGTTTGATTCTGCGTCTTTCGTTTTCTATAGCTAAGCATGAAGACTAAACTCAGTCTTAGAAGCCATTGTGTTATTTCCATCATATTAATAGAGTTCTTTGTATGTTGCACATTTGACCATTGTTTTTCTAGAGAGTTTTATATGCTATTGCCGCTTTAATATATGATCCAGTGGGCCCATGCCGTCGAAAATGACGCTCGTTCAGAGTAAAATCTTCAAATATGAATATGCACTACTGCTTTCTATTATTTTGCGATTTATCTCTCGTTCTTTGTATCACAGACATTGATCTTTAAAATGGAAAAGGAAATGGAGTAATATGTTTATTTGTTTACCTTTAAATAATTTTTAGTTCTGTATAAGGAAATGCATATTTTTTAGATTATTTTATTTTGTAAAAGTTTACTTGATTTTAATATGAAGTTTTCTTTTCTTCAGTATGCTTAAAATTAATAATAACGCACAATGAAACATAAATACAAATATGCATATTTACATACATACATAAATGTTTGTATTTATGTTTGTATATATGTATGCATGTGTGTATGTGTGACAGAAAATTTTAATACTAGTAAAATCGAGTTTTTTTCAGGTAGAATAATTTACATAAATAAGCTGTCAAACTAAATTACAAGTATACCACAGTGGTACCACGCCTGGAAGGTCATTCATTGCTTGCAGTTCTGCAAACGGAAAACATATGACTGGTTGAATCTATTCCTGAAGAATCTATCTGATAGAAAAATCACAGAACTCTCTTACTTATTCCGTTTCTGAGCCCCAATAGAGGTGGATGAGTCAGTGCTCATTTGTCATTGCCGAGGTGCAATTTTAGCTGTTGCATGTACCCACAGGAGCAAAAAAGAAAAATAATTCTCATCATAAAAAACCGGCGCAGAAATATGACCACCCAGCATGACGTTGCGTCCCTTATATTATTTATACCTTGTGTTTTTGTGTCTTTGCCTTGGTGCCCAGATTATTTTACATGGAACGCGTCTGGTAGGGACATGCATTTTGTTTCATTTTTTTTTATGTTACATAGAGGTCGCAGAAATACGTTTTCTCTGTAACTGCTTTTTCAGGCCGAGAATTATTTTACATGGAACGCGTCTGGTAGGGACATGCATTTTGTTTCATTTTTTTTTATGTTACATAGAAGTCTGCATGAATAGTGTTCTCTGTAAATGGGTCTTTCAGGCGTTCCTCTTACTCGTCTACCTCGCTTTGGATAACAAAGGTCAACTCATAAAAGAAGTGGAAATAAATGTGATTATGCATGTGGTGCTCTTCATATATATATATATATATATATATATATATATATATATATATATATATATGTATTTTAAAACTTTAACTATTTCTGTTTGTGTGTGTCTGTCAGAGAGAGAGAGAGAGAGAGAGAGAGAGAGAGCGAGAGAGAGAAGAGAGAGAGAGAGAGAGAGAGAGAGAGAGAGAGTGGTGTGTGTTCATATTTCACCGAGTTTAGTTTTCAAATTAAGATGGTGTCAATATACGTAATATCGAATAATGTTATTATTTTATATCAGTCATCATCACCATCATTATATATCCGTTCATTCTTCATCTATCCAGTGCCACATGGTCATTTGCAAATGGCATTTTGGAGTACAATGCGATTGGATTGGTGTAACTTACGGGCACCGACAAGTGACCAACTCAGGTTCAGGGCGAGAGGAATCGATGTTAGTAGAGGAGTGCCATGTCTTAATGGCCTAGCACTCCGCTCTTCAGATCCCATAGCAATATCCTTCTCTCTCTCTCTCTCTCTCTCTCTCTCTCTCTCTCTCTTCTCTCTCTTCCTCTCTCTCTCTCTCTTCTTCTTCTCTTCTTCTTCCTTCTTCTTTCCTTGGTCTTCTTTTCCTTTCTGGTACTGCGAGGTTTCTCCCACTTTGAATAAGTATGACCTCACCTTCTATTTTTATCGTTTTTAGCAGGTCTCTCTCTCTCTCTTTCTCTCTCTCTCTCTCTCTCTCTCTCTCTCTCTCTCTCTCTCTCTCTCTCAATGAATGGATGAATAAGTAAATAGATAAATAAATACCCACACATACACACATATGTGTGTGTGTATAAATCTGATAAGTAGAAGCACAGAAATGTATCATATGAAGACATAAAAAGATATATATATTTATTATGTGTACTTGTTTGTATGTGTGCAGTATATATGTATTTTTATAACATTTCCGTCATCATTTGGACCAGAAGTGGGTCAACAGATTCGCTCATATTTCGGGACGAGGCCATATCTCTTGACGTGTCCTAAAGGCCCTTGGCTCTTGAACTGACGTGTGATATATATCAAATGCCCCTTAACTAATCTTAATTGGTTTCGTTGACTAAGTATGGAAGGAAAACTTCAAGTTGAAGTGATTGTTGTTAGTATTTGGTGTGACTTTCTTTGTGTGACTGCTTCTGGCATATTTTCGCTCTGATATGTTTGTGGTGTGTGCTAGCACATGGATTTGAGAGTATGACAAGATAAAGTAACATATAAGCCGACATTGTCAGCTTTGAATTTGGATTGTGTGGTATTAGGTGTAACTTAGATGGGTGATTATGCATTCACAGGACTATGTTTAGTATAATGAAAATGGTCATTGGAAGAGAGTTATATGTGTGTCTACGTATTCTTTTGGTTTGCCTCCCTCAACCTACTCGTGTTTGGAATGGCACCGAATCCCTGCTACCCTCTTTTAGGCTGCCTCGTAGTAGTCACTCTGTCTGCTCAGCGACTGCACTGTTCATCCGAGCCTGGGAATTCCCATTATCATCTTATTGACCAGATTACAATGGATTTTCATTATTTCGTGCGTCACTACACGATTGTCTGTGAATACTGTCGGGATCCTGGGTGGCCACAAGAAAAATCTTACCCTGATGATATTTTTTACCAAAATAGCAGTGCCATACGAAAGGCATATAAAATAAGAGTTTCGGAAAAACTGCTGTCTGTGTCGCATAAACATACCATATGCAAAATACCATAGTTGCCTAAATTCTTGAAAAACTCATCTATCGACATTTATAGGAGAAACACTACGTTGTTTTAATGCCGTGTCATGGAAAGCAGTGGCACCCAAAACACGATGTCACGATAAAAGATATTGCGTTACCTCAAACTTAGTGATTTATGTACCTGCTGTTATAGTCAAAACAATGTCATATAATACTGTCATCCATCTGCATTGTCGGGTGTTGAACACTATCTACATAAATGCAGTGTCATGTATTAAAAAGTGTCCTTTGAAAAATATTTCGTATGTGAACAAGCAGTATCACAATGGAAAATGACGTGTAGACCAAACATTGTGTCACCCAAAACATTGACATTGCAAAACTGAGTAGGCCAACAAGTAGTATCATATGCTGAATGTGTTTGGCAGAATGCAGTATCTTATTCAGAACTTTCAGTCTCCCAAGATACTGTCATCTGAAAAACTTCGGGTCACCCAAAGTGTAGTGTCATATGAAAAGCATCATGTTGCCCAAATTTTAGCATATAAATTAACTTTGTTGTACAAAGCGCGGTACCTTAAGAAAAAGATTGGTGGACGAGAATCAAATAGCATCTGCAAAGTATTCTGTCACTTAAATGCAGTGACGTGCAAACCATTGTGAATGCCAAATGAAAATCATCGCGCCACAGTTGCACAGTTGTATGAGAAACCTGTTCCCCAAAGATACAGTATCTGGTAAAAAATATGAAAATATTGTCCTCCAAGAGGGGGTGCCATAAGAAAAGCAATCCCAGTTATACGTTTCAGTGAATTACAAGGACAAGAGGCATCCGTTTTTCAGTCTCTTCTGAAGGAGATTTTATCTCCCATATTACGTGTAACCGTTTCAATCAGAAGGCCTTTTTTTATCAGCCAAGTTTTATTGGTCCCATCACATTTGATAACTACAGCTATGCAATAAAGGATCAGAAATAGTTAAACAGTGCCAGCTAGTTTATAATGAAGTACCTCTTATCCCAGAACCAAAGAGATGTGATAAGTATTTTTTTATTTAAAACTGATGCTGCAGATAATAATACTGCGATGACGATTGTTATATTGTCATTCTTATACAAAGAATAAGACGTTGTGACCAAGGCCGGCGACAAAGAGGTCAGTATAGCCTTCGAAAACTATAGTTTGGAAATTTACACAAGAGGTCTTGTCGTTTCTGCATCATCTTTATTGTCTGTAGTAGTCATTATTAGGTTTTGTGTAGCTCATGTTGATGATGAGATGATTGCAGAAAGATGATCGGGGGTGATACGAAGTTGAAGACGAACCGCCGAGTAGTTGTTGACAGGAGGAAACGGCAACAGTTGGTCTTCAAATGGCTGATGCTAAGAGAAGATCCGATTAGCTCATTTTATTCTTTTATTATCACCACTTTTCTTTAGGGCTGATATATATAGGTCTCACAAGATTTCATTAGATGAAAATCCATGTGTGAATTTTTCCGGTAATAATAATAATAATAATAATAATAATAATAATAATAATAATAATAATAATAATAATAATATTTACCATTATATTTATTAATTTTTCTAAGACCATTGAGGCTATTACAGGCACACTGACTGTGCAACGATAAAATCTGTTATTTTAACTTTTCTATGTTCAAAAACCGAAGAAAACATGTTGGGCACTTTTTTTTCCCCGCGCAGTTTGTCCATAGAATACCCTCAGCGTTCGAGGCCTGCCAAAGGGCCCTTTGTGTGAATCCGTCTCTGCCTGAAACAACAGCCATAAATAGCCCAGAGAGCTAAACAGAAGCCTTCAGGTAAGATTTGTTTCTGCACTACCATGAATAACAGTTGCTTTCACTAGATATAGCGTGTATTAGATTTCACCCTGGCAAATTAGCATTCGCCGGCCGAGGCCACCACTTGAATTGAATGTGCTCCGCTCCATATGCGTTCGTTTTCGTTCTCTTGGAACCGCCTCTCACTCTAACCCGTCTCCTTCTGTAACCTCTGGCACAGTGTCAAGAGATTTCCTGCTTCCATGGTTGAAGTTGACACTGCTATAAGTAGAGTGCGATGTCCTCGTGTTTGCAATAAACCCTCCGTCTTGGTTCCATTTGGGGTTAATGGAGTTGTCCGGTATCGCCACGGGAGCCAAAAATGGGTTCAGGTGTCTGGATATGTACCTCATTGTCAATTTTAGCGATAAACTTCAGCCTGCAAAAGTACAGTGCGAGCTCTTTTCTGGGCGAAAGCATGAGAGTGGTTTCAGGTACTATGGTGCATAGATTTTTTTTTTTATGTTTTGAAATATCAGGCGGTACTGACACATTTTAGTGAGGTCTACGGGGAAGCATGTAAGTGGTACCTTAAACAGATTAACTGTTGAAACTATGAAATTCATTCCACTTTGCTAATGAGAAAATCTGGAACTTTTAAGTATTTCGGTAAAATAGTCTCCAACTTCTTCCTTATGCGATGACAAGAATGCGAATTAGTTCTTTCTGTTATTATTATTTTTTTTTACTTCTGTGACTGATTTATACGGACTGAGGGAGGGAGTCACATTTCATCGAGGAAGGATGGAAGAAAAGGGATAAAGACAGGTATATAGACACAAACACGAAAGAAAGGACGTTAAAGGAGAGAAATAGAATTATGGGCGCAGTATAATTCTTATCTGTAAAGGAGTGAAATAGAGAGGAAAGGGACGACGAGAAAATCTGCATCGCTGACGGTCGATGAAGTGAGTAGTAATCGGGTTCGTGGGTAAGTGTGGAAGGGGATTAGGTTGTTAGAATAGTAGCATGCCGCAATAATGGAAACAGCGAAAATACAGTTATGGCCTACTATTTCCGAAAGACATGAATAGAACACAAAAGAACCTTGGCGAAAATGTTGATGCGTAGATCAGGGTCATTGGGATATTAGCTTCTACAGAGAGAAAAGTTGACATTTGGAAGTTAACAATGGGGAACTGATGATGCCCACAGCGCTGATGCGCATAAACATAGCTGAGGCGATCCACCTACATTAAGTAAATGTCCTCCATTACTCTGTTAATGGCCCTCGCGGTTTTCACTCTTCATGCTTGAGCTGCTCATTCTAGTCAGGATATCCAAGTTCTAATGACGTGATTGTGAAAGTTGACGATGAATGGGAAACGGAGTCTTATTGAACTGGTTAGGCAAAGACAATTCTAACATATATTGGCGCAAGTTAAACTACTATTAACTCTAGGAATGACACCTAAGCTGAAATACTCCGTATTTTGGTGTCAAGGCAGCATAGAATTCTATATAAAAAGAATTGTATTATTTCATATTTCTCTAGTTATTACAGAAAACAGTTAAGGGTTTTTGGACTAAACAAGGAATACACAACAGTAACTGAAAAGTAAACAAGGATTAATGGAGATTTTTTATAGAATGGAAGCAAAAATAACATCACATGTAGTAATAATGAATACGAAGAGTCGCACCAAGCTCCTCTCTGTTGGTATCTTGGCACAAAGTTACGCTGCTATATTAGAGAGAGAGAGAGAGAGAGAGGGCGGGGGAGGATATTCCTATAGATGAGTAATTAAATCAGGTCTCGTCATTAAATGAACATTTACGTCATATAGCATAACATGGACATCACAGAACGTGGCGTATCATTACCAGGACATACAGTTTTATCGGCAGTTCCATTACCAACAATACTTCTGCAAAAGGAATAAAAACCGCTGGTGCGCCTACAAATGACGCAGTTAAGTCAGTGACATTAACGTCATTAATAGAATGCTACGCTTATACTGTGAGCCGATTATATTAGACCGAGATTATTGAGTATGTTCGATAAAAATCGGATCAGTGTGAATGCTAACTTCGCATAATCCTTTTTTTTTTTGCTCATTATTTTCCCGTTCTCTTTTTTTTCTGCAGTTGCGTGCTTCACGAGTTATTGTCGTCTGTAGTTTGTTTCATGTAGAATTACCATTGGCATATTGTTTTTGTGAGACAATTATAAATGTTTTTTTTTCAAGATACTGAGAATTTTCATTACAAAATCTGAGTATATATTACTGATTTTATCCACAATTCATACAAAATAGTATTGGAGAATATCATTCCTCTAATTTGATTAAATGAAAGTTTGATTATGAAACAATAAGTCTATCTTAGTCACGGTCCTCTACCGTGATCTTAGTTTAACCAGACCACTGAGCTGATCAACAGCTCTCCTAGGACTGGCCCGAAGGCTTAGATTTTTATTTACGTGGCTAGGAACCAATTGGTTAGTTAGCAACGGGACCTGCAGCTTATTGTGGGTTCCGAACCACATTATATCGAGAAATGAATTTCTAATCACCAGAAATAAATTCCTGTGATTCCACATTGGCCGAAGCTGGGAGCGTACTCGGGCTACCAGATTAGGAGGCGAATACGCAACCCACCCGTCCGTCCGATGGACTAACACAGCGTTATAGGTAATTGGCAGTTGAAATAGAACAAAGATATATAGTCAATGTAGTACATAACGTAACTGGACATGTAATCGGAAGTAATAGACGCGTATTTATTTAAGAAACGATTTCATTAGAACTTATGTTCCTGTTATTAAATTGTCTAGTCTCAGTTGTCTTGGATGGACTCCGATTCAGTAATGTTATTCATAACAGTTGGAGAGAGAACATCAAGTGTGGAAGAAGTGAAAAAGAGTGGTCATACCCACATGATATTGTTGATAATATAAATAAGCATTGTCCTTACAGTATGGCACTTCATTTCAATAATATATTATTATTATTTTATTATTATTATCATTATACAACTGTGATCAGTACCACTCAACAATTATGCAGAATTCTCAGAGTTCACGAAGAAAAGGTTTCGAAGGTGAAATACCTCATTTTCTGGAGGTGTAGCCTTTACTGACTTGGGAGAAGTCGATTAATTCACTAATTTGCTTATATATTATCTATTATAAAATCCTTATCCCCCATTGTCGTCTTCCTAATAGAGGGCTAGTGTCCTTCGTTAAAAAGTAATTTCATGCGTGTTTGCAAGTGTTTTTGTTTTCTTCCAGGAACTAAAACTTTTAAGGGCCTGAAAAAAAAGATTCGTTTTATTCATTTACTCGTATCCTGCTTCTGGAATGTTGAAAACTTTCATTTCCGTTGAGCTGCGAGAAATCTAACTACTGTCAGGTATTACTTTAATGAGAAATCTTTCTTACACACATACACACACACACACACACACACACATCGAATCGTCAATGAGAGTGTATTTTTCTTAATTATTTGAATGAGGAGTCAGGCATCATAGCGACCCGGATTTGTAGTTTGAACTGAACAGACTTGGTTGAATAGAACATTCTGGAAGCAATCCAACCCTTGCAAGTATACAAATGACTAAATATTGTACATTGTAAGCGATTAACTGATTTACAGAAAATATGTTACAAGGAATACAAAATATACGAACATATGTAAAAAGCATATTAAAGTAGATATAAAATAACGTGAAAACAACCGTAAACACTTGATGAAGTTTTTCAAAATGAGTCAATGATGTTATACATAAAGCCTAAAAGAGCATTAACATAAAAAATGAATCTGCTTAAGGGAGGGAACCTGGAAAGAAACTGAAAAATAGGTAGCAATACATAAAGACAGAATCACACAGAAAAAATGGTAAAACCTGTTCAGTGATGCATGACGTTTGAAGGTACAACCTTACGTAAACTGTCGCCTGTCGAAATCAGATGCCACAAAAAACTCTGTTCGTCAGTTTTACAGGAGAAAAGAAAGAAAGAAAAAAAAGAATCGCAAACCTCTGGTCAAGGGTAGTGCCGTATGGGGCATCTTACAGAATTTGGATGCTAATGTCACAGCAAGGTGTGATGATCACCCAACAATTCTTGACTCAGAGAATGAATAAAAGTGTCAGTGAAATTTGCTTGTTGAAACAGAATCTGGCCAAATAAAATTCCTTTCAACGAGCATCTAGAATCAGATTCTAGATTGTAATGGTAATTACAGCATTTCTGAAGATACTGGAAGCCTTACAAACCATACCAAGTTTTCGGGAAGCCTGACATGTTTTGTCAACGCTTTGTAAAAGAAGACTTCTAATCAGTGGTAACAAGGATGGTTAAATGCACATATAATTAAATATAAATGCAAAAACGAATTCTGCTGTAGGAGCACAATGCAAACGCGGCTAATCAGTTTTTTCCCCTCTCTCTCCTTTGTTTCTGTGAAGGCCAGCAACAATTTCATTTATATTTGGAGTGAGCAAGTGACAGCGTCATTTGCATGCTGTATTGTCTTCTTCCTTAATCCAACAATCATGTCACTAGTAAAAACAAAATAGCACCCAGAGCACTAACGTGTGGAACGCCAACCAGGGAGGCTTGTGCTCGCTACTTTGCTGCCGGTCGCTTCATAAGACTTGAGTAAGATCACGTACTACGTAGATTCCGATACCTAAGGTACGAAGATTTTACAGGTATCTCAAATTGAATTTTATCAAAAAAATGCTTTGGGTATAACCGCTCACGATCTTAAAAGGGCAATAATCACTTAGCACTTAACTGTAGCCGTAGCAGTTATTAATTACCATAAACGCGTTTAATATAGTATATATATATATATATATATATATAATATATATATAATATATATATATATATATATATATATATATTGTGTGTGTGTGTGTGTGAGTGAGTGTATATTTTATATATATATATATATGTGTGTGTGTACGTAAATATTCACACATGCAAGATTTGTTCACACACACACACACACACACAAAAGGAAGATCCTTTTGACCATGGGAAAATCCCAGGTGTCAAATAGATACATGTTTTAAAAAGAACATAAAGGTTTTCATTGTTAGTGAGAGATTTGAAACGAAATCTTTTGATCATTGCTGCAATCTGGGAGCTCGCTTGAGAGGAATAGTTTTAAGGATTGCTCCTACGAAGCTGACCACACAACTCAGTATTAAGCCCCCAAGCGAGGAGACTTTAGGCTGATGTGTGGGAGGTACTTTCTAAAGTTTGCATTTGTTATTACTTTGACCCTCGGTTTGGATTAGCCCTGGGACCGAAACGATCTGACATTAACGCCGATGAACAGGAGAAAGAAAGAAATACAACCAAAGTTTATTAAGATGTCCTTGGCTTGGGTGGGGAGATAAAAATCATAATAAGGCGTAAAGAGAGGGCGTCGGAGGAGGGGGAGGGGGAGGAGGAGAGTGCCTTACTTCAGAGAAGGCTGTTGCTGCAGATCCTTTGGGGAAGGATATTTGTTAGGAGAAAGGGTTGATGTGGGGGAAGGAAGGAGATAGATATCTGTGGGTATGGATCGGGCGCTATAGGGAGGTTGCAATGGAGTTCTAAGGGTAGGGCGCCCTTCATGGCCGATGAGGATACAGGCCCATACGGGGGTGAGGGGGAGAGTCCCTACGGCATTCGTATGAGTCACCTTTGATTTGCAACCCGCTTCTTAATTCGCCTCATTTACATAGAAGACAACGATGGCTCTTTGATTCCCATATATTAAATGAGCCCGACATGAATGCGGCTACATTTGATTAAGCTTAATTCACAGAAGGTCTTTCTTGTTGTCTCGCCCTCGCTGGCCTTTGGGCCAGAACAGTTCCTCGCTTCTGCTGTTCTTTTTGTGCTGAGGTTTTTGGAAGTGAGGTGTTGGTTGCTCCCCGTCAGGGGGTTTCTTTTCTCTCCTGTACTGTCGTGCTGGATGTTAAATGCTCTTAGGTCATGTGAAATAGTCTCTGATGACATCTTAATTCGTCTATCGTGTTCAGGAGCAGTAGAAAATCACTCTCATCTACGAGAATGGAGTCTTTCTGCCGGATCAGGATCGCCAACATTCTCTATGATTTGGATCTGCATAAACGCATGTGAAGATCCGTCTGTATCTGCCCAGCTTGTGACTCATCTTGAGGTTCCAGAATTGGATGCTTTAGCCCTGAGCCCAATCCTTTTCAGTTCCCTAGAAATCCGTCCTAGCTACCCGTGTTCTAGTCGATGTAGTCCAAAGGTGAATCCGACCATAGTCGATCCGGACTTATTGTTATTCAATATTTGCGTGGTCGGTGCGGCCCAAGTAGCGACCTCGTCTTTACAGTCAATATCATGACAGTTGTTATGACGATTGCTATTAGAAAACTGAAGATATTATAAGAATGATGAAAAGAACAAACAATAAGTTCGAATATTGATTATATTATCGTATGTCTTGTCCTTTGTGAACTCAGTATTATCCAGTCTTTTCAGAATGATATATGTTTTGAAAAGTATTCTAGCTTATACTTTACTACTTTGGGAGGGTGGATAGTAACGAGCAAGGTGGCTGTTTAGTAAAACAGATATAGAAACAACGCCTAAAGTTATTTACTTTTTACAACTTTTTGAACATAACTTTCCATGAACATAACTTTCCACAATTCCTGTGGAAAGACAAATCGTTCACCTTGCAAGCTAGACACTTTCACTCAGTTGAGTGAAATAGCACGAAACGAAAATTGCACAGCATCCAAGCTCATTCTTTTCCACAGATATATTATTATTAGTAAGCATGCACATTCTGATTATAAGAAATAATCTACCGTGCCTAGACGTATGTGGTGTTATATCATATTTGTGTATAACAGCTTAATTTTTAGGCTATAAGGAGGTGAGTTCTTCAAGGAAGTTTGCTCCACCACTTTTTTTTTAGAATGCATGCTTTTATATATATATATATATATATATATATATATATATATATATATATATATATATATATGTGTGTGTGTGTGTGTGTGTGTGTGTGTGTGTGTGTGTTTGTATATGTATGTATATGTATATATATATATATATATATATATATATTATATATATATATATATATATATATATATATTTCCTCTAACTGTATATATGTATGTATATATATCGTGAGCAAAATGGATAATCTAGGTCATTGCAGACTTCCACAACACACTTTTCTATTCGTTAAGTCGCCATCTTAACTTATGACAGATTGGATAACCATAGAACATCTAATAATTCGTTATGACTTCAAAGCTCTTATGAATGATTAGAGCGTAAATGGATTACACATACTGATGTTCTCTCGTAGCTGACACACACACACACATACATACACACTCACACTCACACAATCACACGAAAGATCGATAATACACAAAGGAAGAGGAAGAATTAAAACATACGACCATTCAGTCATTGTCTAGGTCGGGACGGATAACCTGGTATCAGATCAGAGTGGAATGAGACCTGGAACAACTCGAGAAAGAGTTTGTATTGGGGCCAGATCGGCCTGATACCGCAATGTCCATGAATCATTTGAGTAAAAGACGGCATAAGGCAGCAAATTGGTTAGTAACCCGTGGTTTACTTTCCTACATAATTCCTTGGTAAGCCGTTCACTGCTTTCGAATAAAACAGTTCAATCAAACTTTTATTTATTTATTGGTACTGCGTATGCTTTATTTTTATGGCATTAGTATAGTACTACTTATTTTCACGTGGGGTCCGAGTTTTCATATCTCTCTCTCTCTCTCTCTCTCTCTCTCTCTCTCTCTCTCTCTCTCTCTCTCTCTCTCTCTCTCTCTCATTGACTTCCAGGATAAGCTTGCATGACAATTTCTTTTGAATGGTAAGTTAAACGACTTAAATCTGCATATCTGTGTTTATATGCTGCGTTGTTCTTTTCAGTCTATTTTACTCCCGGTTGCAAATTCCTTAGATGTATGCTAGTATTGCACCAGGCCAGATTTGTTCCCTAGGTTAGGTTTGATGACATCATCACATAAATTGTACTTTGGGGTGAGAAACATAATAAGATTATTTTCAAGAAAAATCTATGGTCGGTTTTTGAAGTATGGCGTCCCGCCTTTTTCAGGGAAAGGGGGCGATACTCTGTTACAACTTGGGAAAATGTCTCCCGGTTTGTTTTAAAACGGATATCGAAAGTGCATTTCATATGATAAGTTTCTTTAGAAGCCGTAGAATCTACCGGTGCTTTCGTTTTCTTGATTTCTATAACATTTTCTCTTGTGCTTCATCATTCCTCCATTCTCTGTGTTTCAGGCCTGGAAATTGAGTTTTCTTCCTATACTCGAGAAGAATAAGTGTTTCCAAGACATGATAGTCCCTAATAAAGTAAAGAAACTAAACGTAAATTTGATTTGCTACAATTTTTGAATAATTCTTCTTAATGCCTGTTTGTGGATTTAGCCATACATATTCTGATTACACACACAAACACACCGCCGTACACACACACACACATTGCTACGATTAGGCAGAATAAGATAAGGTTTGTGTGTGTGTGTATGTGTAAGGTGCATTATTGAAGCACCTGTCTTTTGCAGAGGCAGGAGTGAGTGAGTGAGTGAGTGAGTGAGTAGGCAGGCAATATTGTTTGTGTCTTCTCACAGCTGACAGCAGCAGTCAACACTTTCAGTCGAGTGAGACTTTTGCCCTTTCGGGAGGAGGGGCAGGTGGGAATATGCATATTTTATGTTATCATTATGATTGGTTACAATGGCCCCACCCATCAGCAAGCTGTCCTTTTCTTGCTTCCCTACTTTCACTTGCACTCATAAAACTATAGAAACAAGAGGGAGGCAACGGAAAGCTGCCCAATAAATAAGGAATAGCGTGTTATCTTGGCTAGAAGAGAGAGAGAGAGAGAGAGAGAGAGAGAGAGAGAGAGAGAGAGAGAGAGAGAGAGAGAGAGAGAGAAGGATTTCTTTACAATTTTATTTATACAATATAGATAAATTATTTTATAGTTTTCGAATATGAATTCAGGAGTCAATAAAGCTTTATCCTATTTGTTGAGGAGACTTGCTTTGAAGTGGTACAAAATGAATTCAAATATCTAAAATTCAGTAAAGACGAAAATTTCTGTCAGAATAGTTTACGAGGCCAATTACGTTTCAGTTTTATGGTGTTCAGCATCATTGTTATAATTATCCTTGAAAAATATATTTTTCCACGAAATTAAAGCAAATGAAGGTACCACGGAGATCTTAAAAACACACATGCACGCACATACATACATAAATATGTGTATATAAAATGGAATCATTGTACGTATGTTTGTAGCTTCGTGCGCTATAGAAATCCGACACGC
Organism: Macrobrachium nipponense; assembly: GCF_015104395.2. Taxonomy (NCBI): domain Eukaryota; kingdom Metazoa; phylum Arthropoda; class Malacostraca; order Decapoda; family Palaemonidae; genus Macrobrachium; species Macrobrachium nipponense. Next base: position 51,965,610 of record NC_061107.1, on the reverse strand, counting down.
TTGACCGATCTAGACAAAATTTGGCACTTGCCATCATTCGACCTAACTTAGATAACAGGGTAGGTTTCAAATCCGTACCCCTTTCCCCTTCCTCTTTCCTTTGTAGCTTATGCGGTAAATAAACTGTACGGGTTTATCAAACTTCATTTCATATACTTGTATATTATAGAAATTATTATTGTAAATGCTTTTCTTTCCAGTGATTAATAATTCTGTATCAAGGTTTGTGTTTAGGTTTAGTGGGGATGTGTTTAGATGTCAAGGGGGTGTATTTAGGTTAAGGTTTAATGGGTGTTAAAGGGACAGATAATATCTGGGTAAAATGCACAGTCAGCACAGCAATACATTGGGGACAGTCACCACAGTAATGTCTGGATAAAATAGAGGTCACCACAGTAATACCTGGATAAAAGGGCAGTCATCACAGTAATTTCTACATAAAAGGGACATTCATCACAGTCATACCTGGACAAAAGGGACAGAATGTGCAGTACAGTAATACTTGGTTAAAGGCACAGACAGTATAGCTATACCTGGTTAAAGGTGTCAGACAGCATAGCAAAACCTGGAAAAAAGGGAAAGTCACCACATTACGTAATACCTACTAGATAAAAGGGATAG
>NC_061107.1:51929989-51959989 GCF_015104395.2 Macrobrachium nipponense | reverse complement strand
GTCGCGGTGTTAGCGCTCTTCACATCACACAGCGGTTGTGCGCTGCATGGTACCGAAATGCCGGAAATGGGCAGGGTAAAGAAAGACATTCGTAATGGGATTAATTCTAGAAAATGCTGACTACTTAAATTTTCCATGCAATTAGAAGAGAGGTAATTAGGAATTTGATGTGCATAATGCCTGGCATGCACCTACGCCTATGATATGTATGTTCATATTACACTGTTTTGGTTTGGATTTAGCAAGTAGTAATTTACTACTCACTGCTCTCCAGTCAGTCAGTGACTTAAGCATGTAGTGTTAAGATCATGCCTACTCTTGCCAATTCTAGCCGTCCTTCCTGAATCAATGCACTACTCAGAATTCCCTTCATATTTCCTTGCTCCATTTTTCACAAAGGGCTATGATGGCCTGTCCATACCTCGTGATTTCATTTCTGCCTGCTCTCTGCTCTGTCTTTCCAGTTTGATCAGTTTTTCTTGTTCCAGGTCATATTGTTAAGTTTTCCTAAGTAATTATAAGCCAGGATTTTCTTTGGATTTCGGACCCTTTGTAAATTTTGACTATCAATTATCAATGGCAGAATTCATGAAGAGAGGATAGTCAGTTGCACGTAGTACATGGTTCCAAACTGATTAAGGTCAGGCTAGGTCAGAAAACCTTACTGTTGTGTATTGAGGTTTAACCAGGGTCTTTCGCCAGACGTCCGTACTTGAAGCCTGTGAGACGTAGCAGTCAACGTCTTAACTCTGTCCTTTACTCTCTTGTCAGTGATTTCTGGTGTTAATTACGAGTAAGGCCACAGTTTTGGTTTTCTGAGATGAATTTTTTTTTTTTTTTTTTTTTTTTGTCCGGCCGCACTTTTTCTGTCTGCCTTCAGATCGTAACAACTACTGAGACTAGAGTGCTGCAAATTGGATATTGATCATCCACCCTCTATTCATCAAAAGTGCTAAGTTGCAGCCCCCTAGCCTCAATAGTTTTTATTTTATTTAAGGTTAAATTTAGCCATGATATTGCGTTTGGCAACGATACAGGACAGGCCACCAGCGGACCGTGATTCAAGTTTCATGGTTCACGGCTTATGCAGCATTATACCGAGACCGCCGAAAGATAGAAATATTTTCGGCGGCCTTGATTATACGCTGTACAGAAAACTCGATGCTTCGGTGCATTTTTGACTTGTTTGATTGTAGGTCTTACGTCTACCTAAGAAGTGCTCATGACGTGAACTTCAGCCCAAATCCAGAAGAGACCGACCGCCATTTGGGCTGGCTGGACCTGGTGCTCACCAAGGGCAGGACCGCAACTCTTGAAAGCACTGCAGTTGCACAACATATCCAGTCACAATTTTTCACAATTTGAATCTGGAATGATATTTAGGGATTACGAATGGTATATGAAAAATAAATTGCGTCGATGGTTCATTAAGAATTATTGTATATTATATGAGTGAAGTTTAAGATACAAGACATTTTGGTGATACGAGACATTTTGGTTCGTTTATAAATAATTAGAGATTGGAACCCTTTCAATTTTTATATTTACTGTATACACTTCGAAGGCCGGTTAGTCAGATAAAGGACATACTCATAATTATAATTCAGCAGGCATTTAAAAATATGCTGTCTGATTGGAACTTTGATATAATGCATTTATGAATCAGAAAAGTTGAAGTATCAGGTAGTTTGGTTCGCATCCCTTTGTAATTTTATATTTATTTTTTTTGCATCTGTCTTTATACTTGCAGATTGAAGAATCGGAAGTATCATAGCCCTAATTTGGAGTGTCAGTTTGTATATAGTATTGTTTGTTTCCTGCATCTTTGGTAACTAAGTGATACTGAATTACCTTCATGGTCCTCTTTTGGATTCCTGATCCCTGGGCATTTATAATGTACATGTAATTAGCAGTCATCTGAATCATTGTATTAATGATAGTTATTGTTGTTTTTCTCTCAGTTATTATTATTATTATTATTATTATTATTATTATTATTATTGTTGTTGTTTGTTGTTGTTGTTGTTTTTAAGATAAAGGTTTTAGTTGTATTACTGAAGTCTTGCAATGAAGGATAATGACACAGTTGTGCTGACTGTTTTTATTCATTTAATTAGCGTTGTGCCGTTGCCTTGTTGTGTGTCTGCCCAGAAAAATAAAATTTTTACGATATATAATACTGTAATTTTATTTAACGATTATTTCATTGTTGGTATGATTCTCTCACAGTTACTTTTCTCTGTTGCAGGAATATTTAAAGTGATGGTTCCTGATGGGAAGCATCAAACGGCGCAGTCGTAGAAGTGCTCTCACCCCATCTATACCTCTTCGCTCTTCGAATTAATTAAGGTCGGTTTCTCCAGATTAACATTTGTCAGCCATATTCGGGCGCCCTTTGATTTGCCTGTTATATTTGTTTTCTTCATTCAACTGACAAATGATTTGCCCTCGTGTTTTTGATTGACTTACAGCTGTCGGTCATTTGTAGCGTGTAGAATTATTGTGATCATATATAACGCACTGACAACGACCCCTGCTTGACCTGGACCTGAGATCCTGCTGATAAAATGAAAGATTGCCTTCAGCATTTATAATTTCTGAAAATTCCCAATATGAATGTTGGCCCGTTACTCAGAAACATCGCTGAACCTGAGAAGCGAATTGTAAGAAAAATAGAAAAAACAATATATAAAATCAACTCGCTTAATTCTGCCATTCTTTTGAACAGCATTTGCCTAAAAGAGGGTCTTCTACCAAAATATGTATTTCATGTTGACTCATATTAATTGGGTGCAGGCAGAATAGAATGTCAACGCGCACATTATGCGAATCCATCAATTTGTGCAGCGAAGGTGAGTTGAGTCAGGACAAAGGGATTCAGCTTCTTCAACCGTAAAAAAATGGAGTAGTTTCGAAAATGTCGACTTTGAGTGGCTTATTTGGATTCAAGTTTTGAATGCTCAAGTATTTAGACTTAGAGTCAAGAAGGAGCTGAGCAGGAGCTAGAGGCTGAGGTCAAACGTTCATTATAAAGCAAGAACTTTATGTGAATGAAGGAGGGACTGCATGCGGGATGTGCAAAGATCTAAAGAAAGCTCATGATAGGTTTGACTGATGGCCTCCCCTTCGGCCAGTTGCTTTTTCCTCTTTACCCGAGTTAACAATAAGCCGAGGAATGTCAGCTTTTATGTTTAAGATTCATTCGAAGTCTTAATGAGAATATAGATCATTGTTATGGAACCAAATTCTTTAACGATGTACACGTAGGCTATTTTTACGTTTTTATCCTGCTTATTTTGTTAATTAAAACGAAAAGTTACGCTTTCCTTTTGAAAAGCAGGTTTTAGCGCTATAATTTTTGCATTGCTGCAAAGGTTAAGAAGACTCTAGTTTTGGTTTATATAAAAAATGCATTTTTAGACAGCAAAAACCTTTTACAAACTCATGTAGCTGCTTCTCCAATTCCGAACTGTGCTCTCTCTCTCTCTCTCTCTCTCTCTCTCTCTCTCTCTCTCTCTCTCTCTCTCTCTCTGATAATAAAGTGTCCGACGCATATTTTAAAACACCCTTGAAGCCAAGTATGTGTATCAGAGCCAAATAGGCCGGGATTCTTGTGCTAAAGAATGCAGTTTTTTTTACGAATTATTCTTTATATTGTGGTTGGGATAGTGCAGTGTCTTTCGATACAGCATTTTTAATTTCAAAGTTATTGTTTAGTGTGTGTGTGTGTGTGTGTGTGTGTGTGTGTGTGTGTAACTTGTCGAATACTCTGTAGGCTTCGGTGACTGGACCATTTGTTGTGCCGCAGTAGGAAGTTTTTGAAACAGAGCTAGAGTTTGAAAAAAAAATTGTTCGTGGTTATAGGATATCATTATCATTATAATTATTATTAATTGCTAAAACTTTTAGAGATTCCTCGTTCGACGAGTGGGTCGCTTCCCCGCTCTGCCAACGCAGAATGAGAGGAATTTATTTCTGGTAATTAAAAATTAATTTCTTGATATAATGTAGGTCCCGTTGTTAAGTCACCAATTGGTTCCTAGCCACGTCAAAAGTATCTAATCCTTTGGGCCAGCCCCAGGAGATCTGTTCATCAGCTCAGTGGGCTGGTTGAACTCAGATATACTTAACTTTGTCGATTAGTTAGTTATCCCTGAATTCCATCGTTGTTGTTTTCCACATGAAAACAGTTTAAGCTCAAGAACCTCGATTTGAGGAGAATCCATTTTAGCTTTCAAAGTCTTTTGAGCATTTTGAATTTATCGATAAATACACACTTAAGAGAGAAGGAATTCTAAATACCAGCCGCACTTTAATTAAGGAAACGATTTCCTTGTCCAAATAACCATCCGTAACACATGTTTAATGTCACCGGTAGACCTTATAAAAGTCATCAGAGATCACTTACTCACTCCATAAGGGTCTTACTCTTAAATGTGATCCTTCTCGGGACGCCCCAGTCATAAGGTCCAAGGTATAAGGTATTCCAGAGTGATGTCGTCGTGTTGGCGAACAAAGACAATACAAAGAGATGTAAAAAGGGACATCTGGATGCCTTTTGTTCAGTTCAGGTCTTGTTTTGGTAGTGTTGCATTGCGCCCCGACTGTGATGCGCATTATGATAAGCTCCGCCTGGCGACCCGCATTCTCTCCAAAGAATTATATATATATATATATATATCTATATATATATATAATATATATATATATCATATATATATATATTATATATATATAATATAGATATATATATATATATATAAGTTTGTATGGTTGAACATGTAGTTCTTAATCGAGTGCATAAAAGGTAATGCTAAAGTATAAACTGTTTGTAAATAACCAGTCAGCGCCTCTGCTCCCTGTGTATAGAGGATTGCTGTATGTTATCGTTGTTAACCTACGATGATTAAAGTATGCTAGCATCACTTTTCCCCTTACAATCACTTAAATAATGTGACCCATGCCTACTTATCCACAAGGGAAGAGTTGCGATAAAGCTAGCGATTCGTAAAAGTTGACCAGAATGTTTTTAACCTACCATTTGTACATTTTTTGTTTTTGTGTGCATTTATTGACTCTCATTACACATGTGTATTACAGTTGTGACTTGCTGTATGACAATGGCTGTTGCCTTATTTCTCGTCGTAGATCTTTTTGGCTTTGGCATTGCGTAGGGTTATTGCACAGACAACAGTGTTATGTCTTATTGTACTACATCCTACTCAAATCCGAAACGACATGATTCTTTTTGTATCGTCCGAAGTGACAGACTCAACGTAATGTTGCTAAATAGTTTTACACTTTTTTTGTCTTTTCATTTCCAATGCCATGCATGTCGACAAGGTTGCGAATTCACAGCTATCACTATTTTCTCTATGATCCCTTTTATACTCTGGTATAATTCGTAACCTCTGATAGTTTAACCAGACCACTGAGCTGATTAATAGCTCTCCAAGGGTTGACTCGAAGGATTAGATATTTTCACGTGGCCAGGAACCAATTGGTTACCTAGCAACGGGACCTACAACTTAGTGTGGGATCCGGAACACATGACATCGAGAAATTAATTTCTAATCCCCAGAAAGAAATTCTTCTGACTCCACGTTGGTAGAGCGGGGAATCGAACAGCGGACTACTGAATAGTAGGGGAACACGGAACCCACTCGTCCTACGAGGACTTTTCCTTCTGTAGCTCAAATCAGGGTACGATAAGGTTTGCGGTGCCGTCAATGACAACGCACTAAATATGCTCCTCGGGATGGTCAACGTAACTACTGCAGCATTATAACAGTAGACCTTATAAGCTCACCAGTCATAACATTTTCAAAATAAGAACATATGAATTACTACAAGTTTTCTTTTAATGTAGAAGTTTTAGGTTGTTCAAGCTGCCCTTATGTTGCAAAATTATTTATAGGTCTAATAATAAATCTAAACCTCCTGAGATGTTCACTCTGTTACTAAAGAATTTATTTGTAGAGATAACCTGTTCTTTGAAGAATGAAAATGATTTTAATTATATGAAGAATATGGCTATTATCGATATATCTATTAGTATTAATATCAAGACCTATATAACACTCGTTTTTTAACTGGTTTAAATTTTTTTCTTAAAATTCCTTCTGCTCGCTTTTGGCGTATAATTTAATAATTCATAAGTGCAAGAAGGTGTAGATAAGCTCATATGCTTTCTGGGCAGAAATTAATGTAGAGATGTGAATGGTAAGTGTAATGTATTTATAGCAAGTGAAGAAATCTAACACACGTAGGCCTAGGAACAAAATCTTGGCTTTAACGAAAGAATAATTGTTTAGGCGAATATTTGCTAGTAAGCCATAATTTTTGATGTGGTTAAGAAATGTAACAAAAAATATTTTGTTTTTATGAAAATCGAAATATTCCTCTAACTTGATCATTTCATTGCCGCTACTCATTCTAAACCTATGCTACACCAGGTGGTTCAGTTGCAGCCTCTCTAATGGTGGTATAGAGGGTCACAGACGCTGCACTCACCTACTGAGGCGTAAAATATTATCAAATTGGACTATTTCAAATTTTATGGTTGCAATATTAATGTAATGACCATTTTTTCGGTTTTCACTTAACATTTTAACTGAGGTTATGCATTTGACTTGTGTGTGTGTGTGTGAAAATGTTTCTTAACTGTTTTCCGAAATTGGGCTACACATGATATTTCCATACAGTTTTGAAATATATGACAGATTTCATTGTTATGAAACATATTATGCCATATTGTATGAAATAATCGCTGTTTTCCCCCATGAAATAAGAGATAAATATGGAGCATGTTAGATTGCCAGTTCGTGAATTTTGAACGAAATCTTACGTAATCATGTCGTATCGCTTAAGAGCATAGCTGTACCATGGCCAATATTCCTTAGCTAGTGACATATCGCCGGTCTTACAATTTTAGTTATCAGCTCGCTTTGTCACCCCAGCCTCCTGTATGAGTACGATTGTCGCTTGTTTTGTTATAACATTTCTTCGTTTCTTTTATTACAGTTTTTCCTGGAATCTTCGACGCAATGCTTGCTTGCTTCATCCTTGTAGCTGTTGCTTTCGTTATCGTTGCATTTCTTTGCTTTATGACCACTGTGGTTGATTGCGTTGTCCTACAACCTTTTGGTTGACTGATTCCGGTTCCCCGTCAAGGAACGATGTCAGCAACTGGGACGTTTTGATTACGTGCAGTTTGCGCCTAGTTTTCTACAAACAATCTTTTTTAGAATCTTTAGTGCAAAGTCGTGACTCAGCTGTATATATCGTAGTTAAGTTGATTTCCCCGCTGTCACTCACAAGCATGATTATTATTGTTATATTATTATTATTATTATTATTATTATATATAACTGTTAAAGTGCAAGGGCGTAGATGAGCGCTTCAATTATTCCTACTAGGAAAACCTTGAGTCAACTAGAAGAATGCGGACTTGGAGCCTGCAAGTTAAGACATAATTCTCCAGTTAATGATGTATTCGGAGTTGAGATCAAAACAAATATATACGAATTCAGTCGCTTACTACATTCTGAGTAATTTAATTTTGGGCTTGGGTATCATTTTTTGTCAATAGAGCTTCCATGTTTTGCGCGTTCTCAGACCCTAGTTATCTTATTAGGAAAAAAGTTTCAGCAAGAGTGAATCACTCAAAAACAAGATATTACAGCGCTGGAAATAATCATTTTTTTTAAGTTAATTATAGACAGAGACAGACACAGAGAGAGAGGTGTAGAAAAACAGACACTCTGCCCAGTTTTTTAAAGTGTTCAGTTGTGAAAGTTAGTCATCTCTGTAAGTCAGTATCTGAAAGGTTGCGTTTTTATTTATCTATTTTTTATTTAATTTTTTTAGATATAACACGTTAAAATGATAACTGTAAAATGAAATCTTGTATGTAGAATTTAGAATCTTTCGTGTATATGACTGTGAAAATATGACCGTATGACGCAGTAAATTAGTAGAAATTCTGTCCTCTTTATGTGTGAATTATGTTTTACTAAGAAATGTTCAAATATACGTATTTAAAAGTTTCTAGAATTACTGGATAAAGAACAGGGTTGTAATATTTAGCAAAGAAGTAGTTAACTAAATCCTTGAATGAATAAGGCGGTAAAACTAATAACACCCAGTTTTATCAACTGAGTTAATAAGAAAAGAAAAGCGAACGAGTTGAACGAAGCTTTATTTCTCTCTCTCCCCAAAACGCATCAATATCAATTTCCTCCTTCGGTTGTCAAATCAAATGGACGTTCTTTCTATCATGTCATGCTCGACGTCGATTTACTCGTGCCCAGGAAGGAAACATTGGGAAGCTTCGTGTGATGCAAAGATGTCGTTGTGCAACGGCTATCCATTGATTATGCCATTATCCTGTCAGGAGGAACAATGCTCAGCCTATTAAGGTTTAATTTGCTGTAGACTCTGCCGTCACAATTACATATTCTGCAAGATGTATGTTGGTGGAGTACGTACAGTCATCCTCTCTCTCTCTCTCTCTCTCTCTCTCTCTCTCTCTCTCTCTCTCTCTCTCTCTCTCTCTCTCTCTCTCAAATGTAATTTTTTTTGTATCAAGTATTCATTTCCTTTCTACGTAAATTGTACTTCGATGATAGTGATGATGGTATCTGGTTTGCTAATAGGGGCAATGACCTAGTTTTATTAATGAGTTTGATAGTGCTGGTGATGGAAATATGGAACATCGTGGTATTTTACATGGTGACACTGGTGTGCTGTTATTATTATTATTATTATTATTATTATTATTATTATTATTATTATTATTATTATTATTATTATTATTATTATTATTCATGATGCGAAAAGTTTCCTGAGGAACTTTCCTAAAAGGTTATTAACGTGTAAAATAAGCTTTCACAAAATACATGTCTGGTATATTAGAAAAAAGGGAAAACAGCAAAATTGAAATGACAAATAAATAACAAAAAACGACCATTGATCAGTAAACAGCTATATAAACGGAGAAACAGAAACACCAGTCAGATAAACTATGGCATTCGTGCCGTTAATCAGTCATAAATTGTGAGCAATGGCATCATAATAATACTGCGAAAAAGAGAGTCAAAATTTTACATGATGTTGGAACTGATTATTTGTGAAGCAAGAAGCTCTCCCTTGTTGGTGGGGATTAGTGCACCGTAGGCGATAATGGACAGATAGGAAATATTTCTACGATGTGATTATAATCATCATCATTTTAGAAAAGAAGGAATTGCCATTTCAGTCTCCTGAATGATATTTTGGCTTGAGAGAGCATGCTGACACGCACCCATGAAAACAATATTCCAGTAATGGTAAAACTGGACATAAGGAGCATTTCTGTAAATATAGTACTTAAAAACGGTACCTAGGTTTTTGGCAGCAATAGATGTCACGTCAATTTGGTGCTATGAAGTTTCATAACTACAAAATATGAATAAAAAATTGATAAATGACATCGTGTGCATAATTACCTATATTAGTTTCTAGCCAACAACCAAGGTCCCATAGTACTGCCCTTTAAAAGACCGGATAAGACAGGTTAAGGCATCATCAGCTTCCTAGAGGAAAATATGGCAAAAAGACACATTCCCCTCGCAGATTGGAAGATACGCTAAGTCTGAAATGTTATCCTTGAGGTGTGTTCCAATGATGCACTTTGCGTTTTTGTCTGAAGAAATCCATAAAGTGTGTTTTGTTTCCCCCTCTTTTGAATGGTGGCTGGGTTAATGCAGTGACACAGGTGGTACTTTGAAACCTTTTCCCCATCATCATAATCCTATCGCTTTTCTAATTCTGTGCTATAGTCCTAGAAATGACTGCAGTCATTCAACATCGTAATTCCAAAAGAGAGGAAAATAATAAGATTATATATGCAATAACTAGTTAAGTCGAAATCAAGGCTGTAAAACGACCATGTCGAACAGGGTCGAGGTGGTTCTCAGATAATTATTTGTCTTCCTCCTTTTTCAGAAAAGCAAAAGGCTTTTATATCCCACTCAGCACACGGTATGCGGTATATACTTGACATTCATTGCTACTGCTTTGGAAGAAGTTTCATGACTTCGCAGTAGCGCTGTTTAGTATGCAATTAGTATTGTATCAAGTGCTAAAAATCAAAATAGTCAAAATAAAATAAAAAAAGAAATAACTTAGCGTAAATGACATCTAACGATAAAGGCTATCTTTAGGTTTTATATAAAACAAACTCGTGAAGAACGTTAATGCTTTCTTTTAACAAGTTTGATGGGTCATTATCCTCCCTTTACGAATTGTCACTAGACAGAATGTATCCTTCTACAACCGACCACACCAGCTATCAGAGGAATGCTTTAAATTCCCCTTGAAATCTATCAACAATTTTGTGAGATGGAAAATAAGTGGTACCCACTCTGGCGGAATTTTTTTTTCGAAATATTATTATTAAACCATTATAAAAAAGATTATATCCATCAAGGAAAACTAGCATTCTTAGCCAAACTCGTGAATCAGAGTCGTTTGAGAGAGAAGTGAAGAAAATGCAGGACAGCTAAAAAAAAAGTAATAATAAACACTTGAATGATAACCATAAAGGATGAAGCCCTCTTACGCAACCCGTACTAGAGGGACACTCGGAGCCCTTGAGATGGAATTTTTAATGGGTCGTAAACGATGATATTTTCAGTTTTTAGTGTTGCTGTTCCTTTGACATGATTGTTAAGTGTTAGACCTTTTATTCGTCTGTTTGTGAGAGAAGTCTTTGACATGTGTGCTCTGATTGTTGTGCGCATGCATTTGCTTATATTTTATTATATACATGATATATATATAATATGAATATAGATAAATATATATATCTATATATATATATATATATATATACATGTATATATTTGTGTATATCTATATATATATACATAATGTATATGTGGTATATGATATATATATCACATTTACATATACATGTATGTATGTGTATTATATAATGGACTACGATAGGTTGTGACCATTATGATGAGGTTTCTCGCGGTACCCACCAACTACCTGTATCTGCTACTGGTACAGATTTTGAGAAAACATTTAAACTACCCTAATTCTGGAAGACTCGGGTTTGCTGAAGTTTATCCTCATTTTCGCTTGGCAACATTCAATATTGATCCGCTCCAGGTCCCTGAGGTGAGCAGGCATGTTGCAATAGGGCAGCAAATAACTACAACGAGAACAGCGTCATTTGCATAGTGTTCTATGCAAAGCCAATGATTATATCGCTAGTAGAGACATAAAACAGCCAATCCTAAATCAGTTTTACTGGTAAATCACTCCCCCAGAGAATAACACAACATTAATGGTCAATAAGGTATGGCTAACAGAGCTCATCTACTTTTAACCACATTAATAACAATAATCGCTTAATAAACTGGAATTTGGCAAGTATAATTTAAAACAGCAATTGTCGGTTCAAAAGCCAGATAGTAGAATCAGCATTGATTATACAAAGAAATATGATAAACCACTCAAAAGGAGCTTGGTACTCAGAAATTATAGATAAAATCTTCCTACAACCATTGATTAGAAAGATTAAGAGGCTATCAACTGGAGTGATATAACAGCTGACCTGTGGAAGTCTTTGTATGAATTGCGCTTTTCTGTAATTCGTGTTTCATTCATATGGTTGACGTTTTTATGTGCTCCTTCCTTGATCAACTATAGCCCTCCGAACACACACCCATATATATATATATATATATATATATATTAATATGATAACTATATATATATCTATATATATATATATATATATATATATATGGGTGTGTGTTTCGGAGGGCTATAGTTGATCAAGCTGTGGTCATCTTATAGAATTGTTCTGAAAAGGCACTTGACTCATGTGAATATGTATTTACAAAATTTAAAGATTCACAAGGAACTTTAATTAAGATTAAACTGGTGGATGGGATGGTGAGAAGAGAAGTAGCTGGAAGTATACCAGACCATTATTTTGTTGAAGTAGAGTGAATTTTTGAATAAGTTTTGTTTGGAGAGGAAGGGTTCTAAATGAAGTCATACGTATGATTCATGGTGTGCTGACGTTTGCTGATGAAACAATGTACTTCGGTCACAACGACAACGACATATATATATTTATATATATATATATATCATATATATAGATATATTATATATATATATAACTTATATATATATACATATTTATATATATATATATATATATATATATATATATATAAATATGTGTGTGTGTATATATATATATATGATAATGATAATAAAAGGAACCCATAAAACAACAACAGGGTAGAATTTATATTGTTAAATTGGGAAGACAACTGTCAGTTGAGGAAGACAATTGTCTTCGAAATATAAATCTATAATTTCTACCCTTTTGGTGTTTTTATTAGATGGAATCCTGTTTTAACAGAAAATATTTTACACACACATATATGTATGTGTGTGGGTATGTATGTATGTATGAGACACTCAGGACCAGAATCCATTGTCTGGTTTGAGACAGTAAGAAGCAAGTACATCAAACCCTTTATTGATTTCCGAAACGCGACCTACTCAGGACTCCCCCAATAAAGAGTGTTCCAGCTTTGATATCGTAATCGGAAACCAGATCAGATTTGAACCCTTCCCTCGTGTCGGAAGCGGGTCAGGTGTCAGAACCCGACACCAATGAGATCCGGATTGGACACGCGATGCCCGGTTTCAAAGTTGTCGAACGCCCTCCTTCCTTCAGCAGTCATACTCTTCCAGTTTGTTCTTTCTTTGAGAGCCAGAACCTCGGTGGCGGGAGGCTTCGGCGCGAGTTTTGGGGCTTTTGCTTTGGTGCTTGATGAAGGTGATGGTGCCATATTTTCATGTTGCTTGTCACGAACGATTTGATGATTTTATTATGGTCGAAGGAATTTGTGAGGAGTTTTTTTATTTTATTTGTCGAGGTGTCTTCTTTAGTTTTATCGTGCCATTCCCTATTACTGTAGTTGAATTATCAGTTCGGTTAATTAAGAATGGGAATCTTGCAGTGGCGTAGTATCTGTAATAATCATCAGCTTCATGATTGTATGGCGCATCATTATTAACAAAGTGATACGACAAAGTCGCCTGTATCTTCGATTTTCCTTTGAACCTGAAATACAACCGATCTTGTCCTGACATTTTTCACTTCAAATGCGAGGCAGTTAATTAACGATTTTGCACATGAAGAACTAATCCGGACTAAGTTGGACGTGTGACCTCTTCCCACGTGTGATTAGTAGAATGGTGAACGAGACTTCCAAGCGGCAGAGGCCGAGGTCAATCGCCCTTTGGGTATTTTAGTTTTACCAGCCTTGCTTCCCCTATATTTAATTTCGTTTTTGAACATTCTTATTGCTTTCAAAATTGATATTTTTAGAATAAGAATTTTTCACCCATCGAATTATATTTTAAGAAACCTGAGAGGTGCAGCAAGCCACCTTGATTCACCGACGAGGTCGATGACCTTGGAAGTCGTTTCAGCATCGTCACAGAAGGCGTCGGGGGAGTCTGGTGTGGTAGAGAGCGTCTTTGAGAGCCAAAGAAGAAGACTAGGATGGTCGTGAAGTGACTAATATACCCGCGAGGAATGTCGGTGTCGCATTCTGTTCAGATAATGTTGTTGGCTTAGTAATCGCGGCATGAATGGGAGGATTTAAATGGCAGTTGATTTCTTTTTTACCATCCAAGAAATCCCACTTGTAAAAGAACGTGGTGAAATTTGTTCTTGTGCAGCAAACATGCTCTCTCTCTCTCTCTCTCTCTCTCTCTCTCTCTCTCTCTCTCTCTCTCTCTCTCTCTTGTGCGTGTGTTTGTGTGTGTGAGAGCTAGATCATGTGTGTATATAGACAGTAGAATTCGTAAGTCTTGGTTTCCTTAACTTGTTACAAAAACTTTCTATCTTAAACCCCAATAGCACCAAGAAATATATATATATATATATATATATATATATATATATATATATATATATATATATACACATATATATATATATGCATATATATATATTCATATATATAAAAATTGAGAGCGTTTGTTCTCGAAGCCAGATTTACGAGGCTCGTATTCAGACAACAATATCCACACGGTCTAGGTATATTACCATGAATATCCAGACACCGAGAAGGGTAAGGTCGTATTTTGACTCATAGTTTCCATCTAAGTCTAAAGTTTGGGACTTGCAGCTCATGCGGTGCTGTCGGGGGTGGAGCAGCGCTGCTGGCACTCGAACTGTTCTTTCCGGAGTGGTGTGAAATTCATGTCCTAGCAACCTTCATCTCTGACTCATAATATTCTGAAAGCTTTATTATGAAATGGACAAAATCTTTCATAGGTCCATTGGTACACCATGATTCATGTGAATATAGCAGACAGATCGTACTAAACTGATTTGTAATCTGTTTCGTAGTATATAATTTTAGTCCGTTTGGTTTCCGAATCCTAATCAGCCTGTCTGTTGTTTGACTTGAAAGCTGACACTACCTCTCCCCCATAACCCCAGCGTCCTACCACCCCGCCCGGTCCCTGAATTCACATCGAATGGGTGACGTGATGATTTATTTATTGATTTGAGAGGAAAATCGTTTTCTTTGCCTTATTCTATTTTTGCTTCTTTTATTCAGATTGCATTTATGGCTTCTTTACGTTTATTTCCTGTTCGTGAAAATTAAGAGTAGATAGAGTAAGACAGAAAAGCTCGAGCTGCTATTATATATAGTATGTTTACTAAAATTCTTACAAAATGTTCTATGAAAAGGAGGAATACTTAACAACGTTAACGTGTTATCAGTTAAATAAAAAGCTTAGTTTTGTTCGATTTGTTGACGTTTGTTACCATTAAACTTAGTAGCAAAGGCCATATACATTGTTTGGATGATATTGGTCTATGAATCTTATCGCCACTTAATCATAATGTAAGCGTAATAGACTTCGCACTCTATAACTTTTCCAACGAAGCAACCTAGCACAACGAAATTTATTTTGGAAGTCAGGTGTGTTTTGGCCGTGTTCCCGAACCCCGAACGAAAGGAAGAGTGAAATGAGAACGGCCCGTGTGTGTGTGTGTGTGTGTGTGCATCAATAATTAGGAGCCCTGATTGGCGACACACAGTCTAGTAGGAGCTGCACGCTTGGAGGGTAATACCTCTTAGTCATGAGGGAACAGGCTACACGTACGCATGGCGCATGGCGCATGTTTCCAGGCACAAGCAACCAGTGGAAGGGGGTCTGGGGCCAATGAGATCGTGCCAGAATGAGAACAAGGTTTAGTTTTGGGGGTAGGGGGGGCGGGGGGCTCGAAGGAAGAAGGTAGCGAGTGACGAAGGGTCGCGGTGGACGAATACGATAGCGTGATATATTCGTCATGTGTATGTATTCCTATGTAGTGTGTACGCCAGTGTAGCTGTAGTTTAGTGCTAGGTGTAAGAGAGAGGGCGTTGGCTGTCTTTCCCCGTCCCAGAAAACCTTTTGCTTGCTCACCTGCCTCAACTGGTGGTTCATTGTTGTGGCTTCATCCGATCCCGTAATGGACGTGGAAATAACATACTTTAAAGTAGTTAGCAATGACTTCAAGAGGTCGTCATGACTCTGTGGGTCAAAAATACTTATAGTGTTATCTGGCCTTGAAAATATAAAAACCAGAGACAATATTGTTACGATTCTGGAGACACGTGTTTTTACAATACATCGATGTGTAGCTCTTGGTGTTCTTGTTTTCTTAGAAAAATGTCTTAATTATGTGTGATTGTGTGTGTGATCAGCATTTTATTGTTTGACCTCCCAAGGAAAACTGACGTTCTTGTTTATATTGAAAAATATTTCCATAGTTTCTCTGGATTAAAACCAGAAAATCAATATCCTTATTAATGCTATCGAGTTGATCAACGGAAAACCTGAATTCCAGATCGATTTCTTTCTCAGGAGGCTCTAGCTGAGGGGTAACAGACCATGTGCAATTTATGTGACATACTTTCGTCGTTATGGGTAAGCTATGGTGTTCTCGTGTTATGTATCGCTTCCTTGAATCTGTGGGCTTTTTTTTTCCTCACTTGACGAATTGCAAAGAAAGTTTTCTTTTTACTTGCACGTGATTTTAACACCCAAGATAAGTTTTCCCACTGTGGTCAAGAGTAAATTGCTTCAACGTACACTCATACGGCTTGAATTGCACTTTCATCTGTGGGGATGGTATCAATATACAAGGAAGCGGGAGATCGCGATGGAATATATTTTGAAATTATTCTTTGACATTTGACGTCAGGCGCGTTTCGCTTCTCATTCCATGAAAGCTCCAGGCTTTCATATTCTTTTCTCAAGAGTCCTTAAGGCAATTAGTCTTCCAGTGATACTCTGCTGAGCTGAAAGGTAACGAACATTTCGACAAGGAAAGTACTTCAAATAGTTAAGGCTTATTATTCAGAGGTCTTTCTGCGATTTCATAAACTTTTTGTTCAACGAGTGGCGGGGGTGTTGGATATATACAAATGTGGGGGTTGCGTTTACATAGAATAAGAAAGGAGCAAATCATTTTGGCTGAAGATGGTCGATATAAGCAAATATGGTACAAAAGAAATTAAATAATAATAAATCTATTTTACTGAGATCCATCACATGACGATTGCCCTTTCAACTTTTTATGATCCATTAAGGGGGAAGTAGCACCGTATTGCATGTCGAAGACCTGGAAAATCGTGATATACGACGGCGGACGGCTACGTTTATACCATGACGGACCCTGCCAATTTTTTTCTTTACTGTATTGCTTTGTCATTATGATTGAAGTTTTAATTGGCTTAGGATAGAGGAGTAAAGTAGTATGAGATGATTGATAACTACAGAAGGAAAGCGCGGATCATTATTTTGTCTTGAACTTGTCTTGCTGGTTTTTGGTTCTATGTACCAAATGTATATACAGATTATATGTGCATATATGTCTCAATGATACTGAAAAGGACTCATATACGTATATATATATATATATATATATATATATATATATATATATATATATATGTGTGTGTGTGTGTGTGTGTGTGTGTGTGTGTGTGTGTGTGTATGTATATACATGTATATGTGTATATTTCAGAAGCCCAACTTTCAGTTATGAAAATGGACTTGCATACATGGTTCCCAACGCGCTCAAGCACAACACACGCACACACACATGTATATAAATATGTATGTATATATCTGTGTGAGTGTGTGCGTATGTAAATATGTATGTGTAAATATGTGTCGCACGTACATCTGTGTATGCATGAATGTATGTGGTCATCACTGAATGTTGGGTTTTAGTAATGCACGGTACCCATTTCGAATGGCTAAATCTCAAAGGAAATATTTATTCTTCGCAAAGTGGAAGCTTGTCTGCTTTGAATGTTGAATATGGGACTTGGGACAACATTTAGTCAGTTGTGACCTCATAGAATAAAGCCTGATCAGAAATGAAGTCGGTGAAAAAGGCGATCTTAGAATTCATCGACCTTTTGAAGAGAGAAAAGGACGCTATCAATACCTTGACAGATATTGAAAGAATTGAACGTATGACCATCCACATCAGGAGTATAATCTCATGTACATTTTGAGGTGCACGCACACCCAAGCACTATTTGAATAAACGTCAGTCTTCTTGGGACCGCGCCCTCCTCAAAGGAATCGCAACTGAATGCAAAGTTATAATCGATGTGTTGTGGGTAAACTGATCTTAAGGTATCCGTGTCTTGCTATCACTTGATATCTCAGGAGGACATAATACAGCCGCTCTCCTCTTTCGTCAGTTTGTTTCGTGGTCACAGTATGTTTAGACCCCCCCCCCTTCTCTCTCTCTCTCCTCTCTCTCTCTCTCTCTCTCTCTCTCTCTCTCTCTCTCTCTCTCTCTCACTTTTTATCCTACTATCTCTCTTAGGTGGTGACACACAAAGCTACTCCTAATACAACAGTGACCACGAACATTGCATGAGTTCGGAGTTGCATGTTATGAGGACTGGCTCCTCCCCTCCTTCCTTTGTCGCCTTCTCTCTCTTATCCTCTGAAGAAATGACGTTGTTCTTCGCAAATGATGACGGAAAAGGGTTTGCTCCAGCGGCCTGTAATCAGTATTACTAAGATTACAGACCGTATTTCTTGGATTTAGGGCACTACAGGGAACTTTTTTTCCCCTTATTTTTTTATGGAAAATTCACGAATTCTCATGCATTCATCAATGATAATTTGTGAATGCCTTCAGTCAGACAGCCCTACGAGCAAGGGAATATTCCTATATGTTTGGCTTGTTTTACTGATTTCTTTTGTTTTTCATTATTTTCATCAGGATGCCCTCGGTTCTTCTCTATTTTTTTTGTATTTCGTATATTCAACTACGCGCCTTCTTCAAAGTAACTTAGCTAATAAACACAAGCAAGATATTGCTTTATTATCGCCTATCACCTACGGACATCGGCGACGAGAAATGGAATATGATCTCCAATACAAAAATACCATCTTTCCTTCTTCCGGCAGGTAAGAGTGAAGAATTGTAGTATGGGTTATATAACTTTAGCAAAGAGATCTTTTGCTTCATTAATGTAGTTCTCACATATATGTTTTTCTGTTCGGTTTTTTATGGAGTGTCTAAGACAAGAAAGTGTTTGTGTATTCTAGATGGAATAATCCGGGAAGCCAGTTCAGGTTAGTCTTGATCAGATAATTATGTGATGTGCTTGGCTGACTAAGTCATATGGGAGCAAATATGCCTGAAGATGGTAAGGTGAAAAAATCACAAAATATGGGAAACAAGGAAGATTCCAGATACTTTGCAGAATGTTTGGGAAATGAGATTATCTGTAGAAGCAAAATTAGGAATTCAGAAGAGAGCTTTTAGTCAACTCTCGTTTTCGGGAAACCTGTGCTTATGATGCATGATTTTAAAAGAAAAATGGTGGAAGCTGTTGTGATGAATTGTCTCCATAGATTTTGTGGAAATGAAAGGGCCGAAAGATCGAGACATGAAAATATTCGCAGTGGTAAACGAAATAAACCTCTTGGTTTTGAGATGGTTTGGTCATATGAAGAGAACTAGTGAAAGAGCAGAGAAGAGGAAACCCAAGAATATGCTGATTATGTGCGGTGAAGAGGTTTTGGAACAGCACCCTAGCATCCACGTAAGAGACGTGAGAACACCTGTGACAGAGAGGAGTGTGGCACAATACGTATGTGTAGTAGAGTGCCACTGACGCAGCGGATATGAGCTTTCTGCCGACGGGGCTCTCGTCTCTGATTCAGCGGCCAAAAAATGAATGTGATAGTGATACTGTTTTGCTCATGTTGTTAGGTTTTTATATCAAGCGATAAGTGTTAACTGTTTCCTTTTTATGAAATGAAGATTTAATTTTTATAAAGTCATTCTAACGAATAATAACACAAAAAAACGTTATATACTTGTATATATTATATATACTTTATATAAACATGGGTGTGTTTGTGAGCATGCCTATTATTTTGAGAGTATTTGAGCACCCCAAAACACACACATCATGGCAGGGTTGCATGGGGGTTAAATAATGAACTATAATAAACCGAAAAGGATTAGAAAACATGGCTGGTAAATGGTGAATGTTGTTGTGGTACCCAGTGTTGTTCTGTTCTCTAGTCCCTTCCATAAAGATTTGTTTCATTGTACGCGCTGTAGAACTGCCATCCGTATAAGGCTGCGGAACGATGTCGATGGAGATTCGAAATTTCAAAAGAAAACTGCCCTGGTTTTTGTGAAGCGGTCTAGTTGTGTGTGAGGCCGTCGAAGAAGAGGAGAGAAGAGAGGAGAAGAGAAGAGAAGAGAAGAGAAGTGGGCCAAAGAAGGAGACGAAGTCTTTGAATCGTTCAGATCACCCTATTTACACGAGGACTCTTTGGAGTGAACAGATTCCGTGGGCGCTCTCAATTGAAAAGCTTAAGGTTCACAGCCATTGGCAACTTGTTCGTTGGTGGATGCTCCACAGATATTTCGAAGGCTGATAATGAAGGTCAGAAAGTGCTATAATTATTATTATTGTGTTCCAACTCAGGACGTTTATAATCATCATTACCAATCGCGTTCGCACGCTCCATATGCAGTGATGTAATTATACTCGAGCTGCACGCATGCATACGTACAAACGTACGTACATGCCTGCACGTATGTGTGTGTGACGTATCCTCCTTCTGTAAAGGTAAACGAATTAGTTGAGTTGTATAGAAGTTTATGGTCAAGAGGTTCATCTTTGATTCAGTGGCTAAAGGATGACTGTGGCAGTAAATATGCCTTGTTACTTCTCTGGAACCACATGCTAGGGGATGAAACTCCCCTGTGGCTTGTATTGATAATAAAATGATGTATTTGAATATAAAAAAAAAAAAATCTTAGTGCTACACACACACACACACACACACACACACACACACACACACACATATATATATAATATATATAGTATATATATATATATCTATTATATATATATATATATTATTGTATATATATATATATATACTATTTATATTTAAATTTTATTTATTTATTTATTTATTATTATAATATATATATTCTCAATGCCTGATTTACCTTTGACAACTACCTAATCCTTAGTCCACCCACTCCGCATTGTGTCTTCGGAGTTTATAGCTGTCCAAGCCCCATAGGATGTTAAGAGACACTGTATATTTTTATTCTGGTTACGGTTATCAGGTAAGTATTTTTAGTGTGTTTGTGTTGCCACACTTAATGCTGTCTTGTTTGACCGTTGATATGGAACCTGACCCGTCCGGAATATTTTTGTAGTGAGCCCAAGAAATCCATCTGCTCTACGAAATATGCGAATATTTGAAGCTTTTTGCGCAAACATTCACATTCCTTGAAAATACCGGAAGAGAATTTGACGATTGATGTTATTTCTGTCTATTTATGTCGTTTTTATTATTAACTCCAATCATATATTCTAGTTCGTTTTCCTCTCTCTCTCTCTCTCTCTCTCTCTCTCTCTTTGAACTTGATATTTTCAGCCAAAGGTCACTGATATGTTATCTTACTGAAAATGTTTTACATTAATATACTCACAGAGTTGAAAGTGGTATGGGTATATATTGATTCTAGTCAAGTCATGGAGCCTGGTGTTGGAAGGTTTGTTGATAATGGGAGATCATTCCGTTTGAACTGAGAGACCATTTCTTAAAAGGTTTTCGTAGCTGACATAAAAAAATTGTTTACATCCACGACTAGAAAACACGTGGAAGAAATGTGAATCTTTTTCCAGGCGACACGTTGATTGATTTACCAGAAAGAAATGAGTGGATGGTTACAGTATGATAACGCACGTCAAGCATCACCGCAGTCATCCATTATACTTGGTGTCAGGAACTCCCACTTGCATACCAAATGGAAGAGAAGTGAATAAAGGAGATAGAACGAATGGTGGGTGTAAGGAACGTACTATATCTTACGATAATAAATGTGAAGACCCATGACATTCCTTGTTAGGCATTTAGTTCTTACTTCTGCACAACTTACGTGGGCACTCGTTCCCCACAAGACATACCAATCCGCTGTCGTTGAAAGCATATCAAATGTTTGCTCTGTCAACCAACATCGCCCGTTGCATGGTCATAAAATACAACTCCTTTCCCTGCGTCTCTCGCACTTGACCACCTCCATACACTTCTAACTCGCTGCAGAACCTCAAGGACATTTATACTCTTTTGTTCCGGAATCTTCGCTGTGGTTTTGGTTCCTTCCTGGAAGTCGCTATAGTGAAGGACCACCTTCAAACTCCCCTAGGTTATGGGACCTCCTGTAGCGGCCCCACTTGACAATGGATGGAAAAAGCTAATGCAGTGTTATTCAGTATATAAAACCACATTTGGAAGTCGTATGAAATGAGTTCAGTATACCTTGGATTGCGAACTAATGCAGTGTTATTCAGTATATAAAACCACATTTGGAAGTCGTATGAAATGAGTTCAGTATACCTTGGATTGCGAATTCGTTTTTCAATGTTCGTCCGATACAACTCCTCCATCAATGTTTCCCTTTGGTTCTAAACCCCCGACCCCTTCAGATATGCATCTGGTTACGGAACACCCTTTGCTGTTAGAGACGACCATTTATGTATCTTTGGTTGCAGAACTCCTTGAGATGCGCCTCTGGCTATGGAATCACTTCAAAGTGTACTTTGTTACAGAACCGCCACATAAAACTGTCCGATTAAATCTAAACATTCCTCTTTTGGTGGCTTTATCTATCAATCTATCTATCTGTGAATGCACTTGGGACCCAATTTGATTAGTTTGTTAATATTTGAATGGGTAAGCGACGCGAATTTCAGCGTTGTTATTCTGAAATCTCAGATATGATTTGAAATACTGGAAAGATAATAATAAACAGAGTAGGATAGATAGGGATGAGGATAATGATTTCAGGGTTGAACATTGAATGTAAAACATGGACAGAAAAGTCTGTCATGTTAATTTTGATGACTCAGTACAGCGCATAAAATTTTCTCTCCTTATCGTCAGTGGCTAAAAAAAGATAGCATTAGCTATTTTAAGCAAAAAATTTCCTTTCTTTTCTGTCATGTTTTGAGTAGCTGTCAGGTGTTTTATATTGAGAACTATTTGTGACACCTGTGGGCGTTTTCGGGTTGCCTTAGTAGTTGAGAACTACATAGCCAGTGTTCTTATTCACTGAATCATGCTATAGGCTTCCTCACGTATTTGATTTAAAATGCTCATAATTGCATCTTGACTTGTCTGCCATTCTTGTCCGTACCCAAGTTTTTTCCCCCTCCGTATTGGCTAGTTTATGATTAGTACATATAATGAATACCTCTAATGATAGTGATTAATAATAAATCTTCATGAGTTATTTTTACTGCCTTCACCAAAATCGTTTCTGTCCAACTCTTCATTTTACTTACAAAAATTCATGAGTTGCTACGTTAAGTGCATCGGTACTTTACGGTAATATTCCTTGCAGTGTTTATGATCTTATTGTAGCTACATGTCCGATATTATCTCTCCGAGGGTTTGCCTGTTGTTACCCTGACGCTTTTTCAAGGACTGGACTGTGTAATAAGTGTGGCACCAAATTTGCATATCGACAAAAGGCCGAGAAATGATTGGTGTTCGAGATGGTTCGCCTGGGGAAGGATTCTTTCCCTCACTGCACCTCCTTTCTCAGTCTTTCCTGGTTTTATTGAATTGGCCCAAGTCTATTTGCTACATACTTGCTCTTGCGCGCAACATATGCATTGTTATGAACTTTACGAGACGGTTGAATAAAGCATTGTATAACGAACAGGAAAAGAAATGATATGAAGTTATGAAAGCCTGATCTTTTTCAGTGTCAGCAGTGAAGGAAAAACAAATACAGGAAAAGGAGATTAAGACAGAAATAATGGTAGAGTAATGCGTACGAGTAGACGTCCAGTTGAAGAAATTTCCCGGCTGCTAAATAAAATAAACTTTTAAATTGTGAAGTTGCCACCAGCGGAGTTCATCCATGATTCAGCAGAACTGAGGGGCTGAGGGCGACTTTTCCAAATTCCTGGTGTTATTCACTTATTTAGGGAAAATGTTTCTGTTTGAGAACCTGATTCTCCCAATACACATAAATACAACTGGATATCTTTTTGGAGGTGCGTGACCTCAAGACTACAGCCACGATAACCAAATCCTAACACTGTACCATTCATCTCAGTTCCCCGTCTGTGTTCGAGCCACATATGGGATATAGAATCTGTGCAATACATAATTAATGTCCTTTTGGTTATCGTGGCTGTAGTCTTGAGGCCACGCACCTCCAAAAAGATATCCAGTTGTATTTATGTGTATTGGGAGAATCAGGTTCTCAAACAGAAACATTTTCCCTAAATAAGTGAATAACACCAGGAATTTGGAAAAGTCGCCCTCAGCCCCTCAGTTCTGCTGAATCATGGATGAACTCCGCTGGTGGCAACTTCACAATTTAAAAGTTTATTTTATTTAGCAGCCGGGAAATTTCTTCAACTGGACGTCTACTCGTACGCATTACTCTACCATTATTTCTGTCTTAATCTCACTTTCCTGTATTTGTTATTCCTTCAGTACTGTCACTGGAAAAGATCAGGCTTTCATAACTTCTTATCATTTCTTTTCCTGTTCGTTATACAATGCTTTATTCAACCGTCTCGTAAAGTTTTTGTTCCTTTGTAGTTCAGATATTCGCATTGATATTCCTCCACAGATTTTTACGTTTTGGATCATTATGCGGAATTTTTTTATATATTGTTTTGGTTTTGCTCAATTTTGCTTATGTTTCTTGGTGCTTTAAGCATATTTCATAAGAACATAACTATAAATAAAATTCAATTCCAAATTCCAATATTGCTTCGCTTGTGAGAGAAAAGAGACCTGATAATTCTTTGATCACCCCATCCCCCAATCTCCCCCCCCCCTCTCTCTCTCTCTCTCTCTCTCTTAATGATTCTGTTGTAGCCTGTCAGTCACCATATTTTAAATGGAAGTGATAATCATTAATTAGCGGGGCGAATGGTTGTGGGTATATACTGAATTATGAATTATGCTCAATAATATTTAGTCACATTTTTTTACAGATGTTCCTTGAGCAAGTTAAGTCACATTTCCTCATATTTTTCTTTTTTTCTTATTTCTCAGCAATGGGGCCTCGCTTCTCAAGTGTGACCAATTTGATTTTTCACCCTTTCATGCTGCATGCTGATTTCTGTTTGTTAACCAGTTTTTATGGAAAGACATATATGGCGCTGGAGTGGCAGTTGATATTATTTTGCGCGCGGAGGGTCCTTGCTGTATATATCGCCTGCGAATAAACAGTGATCAGGGATATCGCGCAAGACACCTGGAGATACAATTCGTGCTGTTGGTGAGAGGACTGGGATAGATTGAATAACATAGAGAAATAATTCAGACCGTGTGATTCTCTCTCTCTCTCTCGCAGCGGGGGTAGTGCCATCAGTGCACCTCATACGGTGCAATGTAGGCAATACTTAAGGTTCTTTGCAGCGTCCCTTCGGCCCCCAACCTGCAACCTGCAACCCCCTTCCTTTTACTGCACCTCCATTCATTCATAGTGCAAGTGCGAGGCTTTCCTTATGTTACGCCTTTCAAACCTTTTCACTCTCATCTTCCGTTTCTGCCCTGAATGGCCTTAGTTGCCCCAGTGCTTGGCTTGTATGGCAAAAGTCTATAAATCTCTTTCTCTCTCTCTCTCTCTCTCTCTCTCTCTCTCTCTCTCTCTCTCTCTCTCTCTCTGCCAAGTGTATGCGTAAAGCTGTTCATAAAAGTTTGTCTAACATTTTTATGCACCCAAGTCGAATCATATAAGCCGAAATCCAACCGCGCGTAATGGGAAGAACACCGCTTGTTTACAGTTCAACACAAACCTTAGTAGGAATGGGTTAAAGTTGCTATTTTAGTTACAAGGCTTAATTTCCAACACTCAGTCACGAAGTTCAGTCATGGACTTCATCATCTCCGGCATCGGAACGTCAGTACATTCTGTTATCGCCAGTCTTTTTTTTCCGGATTTTTTTTTTCTATTGCACGCCGTCAGCATAGGATCATGAATTGCGTAATCATCCTTCTCTCTCTCTCTCTCTCTCTCTCTCTCTCTCTCTCTCTCTCTTTGTGTCTTTAAAAATGCCGACGAGATCGCAATCATGTTGCGTTAATCCTGATCGTATCACTTTTGTACGGTCACTTTGAAAGAGTTTCTAGAGCATTATTCGGCCAGGGTGGCAATCTCGGTGGGGCTGCGAGGGGTGATCGCAGGAAAGGGATGATTCAGTAATATTTAAAAAAAAAAAAAAAAAAAAAAAAAAAAAAAAAAAAAAAAAAAAAAAAAAAAAAGCAAAAAAAAAAAAAAAAAAAAAAAAGCGAATGACATGCGATGAACATTATGCGGTGGATGCAGACTGTTGTTGATGCCACTGACGCTACAATAATCGGCACTGATGGTAATATTAGGATTCCAAAATTGAAAAGACCAATTGCAGTGTATAGTCATTTACTTACTGCAAGTAACTCTTGAAGTAAATCTTACTGCTGCACCATCGTGACGTTTAACTTTTGCTTCTTATTATATAATGCTGATATATTTTAGAATTCTCAGTTATGAACACTATTCTGTTATTTTCAAGATCTGCTTCAGTATCACCCGGTTTATTATTTTCTTTCCCACCGTTATCCCTTCATTAAGGGGTCGGTTGCCTGGTGCGCCTTCTCCACCGCCTTCTATCATCCTCCTCCAAACCTCTTCTCTCCATATCTTCCTTCACTTTATCTCGCCATCTAATTCTCTGTCTCCCTCTCGATTTTCTTCATCTAACAGGTTCCTCCCAAGCCCTCTTCACTCCCTCCCCAACATCCATCCTCAACACATGCCCATACCATCTCAATCGTAACTCTCTTATCACCTCTGTAATCTTTACTGAGGCTGCCTGCCCTTATTTCATCGTTTCCCAATTTCTCAAGCAGCGATATTCCCATAATCCACCTCAGCATTCTCTCAAGCTTTACTTCCTCTTTTCTTCTTAGAACCGATGTTTCTGCTCCATACCTTAACATTGGTCTTATCACTGTGTTATATATCTTGTGTTTTAGGTTGGTTTGCATTTTCTTATCACATACCACTCCAGTTCCCCCAAGCAGATTTTATTCTACTGTCAACTTCAGCCTCACATCCTCCCTCTTGGCTTAAAGTAGATCCTAAGTATTTAAACTTTTTTGTCTGTTTTATAATCGAGCCTCTTCTTTCTTTTATTACTATTCTGTCTCTATCTTCCCTACGGCTCAGCAAAACCTCTGTTATATTTACATCCGACCTTTAAGCCATCCCTCTCTAAAGATTCCTGCCTCTCTCCGAACCTTCTCCGTTGGTCCTCCTCATTTTCAACAGTAATCACCAGATCATCGGTGTACAACAATTCCCAAAGCCCTTCATTCCTGATCGCTTCATTTAACACATCCATGACCAGCACAAACAAAAATGGGCTTAATGCTGACCCCTGGTGTAATCCAACACTAACTTCAAAGTTTTCCTTTTCCCCAACTGCTGTTATCACTTTTGTACTCTTTCTTTTATATATCATTTCGACCGAATTTTTTATCTCTGGACGTAAATAAATTATGGTGGATTCAGCACCTTAAACTGAAGGTTCCGTTACCACCAGGTATTTAGATACTTGCAATTTTAGTGCTGTCAATTTGTATAGCTAACCACTTAATCCAGTTCACCTATACCTATGAATAACCATTTAACTAAAAATTGAACTTATCGTAAGTCAGTATTTCGAAATCAGAGTTTCAGACTAATTTAACACACGAATATTATTCAAGCCGTAAACAATAATCTTTTTATGGATAAGTTTATCGTCTCTTTCTGCGACACTTCAAGAGAACTCCCTGTCATTTTTATGCTCGAATGAGCATATGTAAATTGATATTTACACAAACTTGCACACACAAGTTTGTGTGTGTGTGTGTGTATCCATGTGGCTCACATGGCGTTCAACCATTGGTTCTATATATATATATATATATATATATATATATATATATATATATATATATATATATATATATATATGTGTGTGTGTGTGTGTGTGTGTGTGTGTGTGTGTGTGTGTGTATTACAACGCTTTCAAATATTCACTCATTAAAAAGTCGCCTGCAACGAATCAGAGCGTAAAATCGGAATGACATTAAAACTGAGAACCTGCCTGGCGATTATTTACCTTGTTTATATACGCCACGTTCCGGGAATCCTTCCCGTTTCCCAAATATGGGAATGAATTCCCAAAGCGTTAGCGTAAGTAAACGACATTAAAGGAATCCGTTCCTGCTCTTCTGTTTAGTATTAAAATTGGGCTTGATGTATACATACATACATACATATATATATCTATATATATATATATATATATATTTATATGTGTGTGTATATATATATATATATATATATATATATATATATATATAATATAATATATATATAATATATATAGACTTACGTTTGTGTCTAAATGCATTGCTTCATTGCCTTGTTGTAGATGTTTTAGAAGATAGCCTCTCATCATAGGGCTATTCAGGAAGACGAATTCGGACATGGCCATCATCACGCACAGCAGGCATCGTTGAAATTGTTTTGCGTGGATATATTTATAATTTTTGCCCTTGTCGTTTATTATTAATGGTTTCGTAGATCTACCTGAATATTTATATTGCATCCACTTATTTATGGTTCATTCCTTTTTGTTGTGTGTTATCTCTGAATGCAGGGTGTTTTTGTCATGAGTCTGGAGTTACATAAAATTTTAGTAACAAATTATTTCGCCGATCTAGAAAACACCACACACAGACATATATATATACCTATATATATATATATATATATATATATATTATAATATATATATTATATGTCAGTTTTGTGTGTGTGTGTGTAATGTGCGTGCACAGTAAATACATACATACGTACATATAAACTTAATATCTAAACTCCCCTTCTATTGGTTGCAGGCAGGTGACTAAATTTGGTGTTAGGATTCGTCTTTCTTTTCTCATTTGTCTTACTTTTTCTTATTTTGTGTTGTTCTGAATTTTATTAGAAATAGAAAGATTTCGTCCCCCGTTTTGTTTGTTTGCGTAGCAGTAAGTGTGGCGTAAAGGAGAATTGGAAGGCTGAGCAATGTGAAGGTATTGAGAGTCGGAGATGGAAGTCTGCTGAGTGGAAAGAATTACGAACTTAAAGGTTGGTGAAAAGTGTACAGAATGAAGGAGTAGAGGGATGCATCGAAAAGTGTAGATAAGTGGTGTGAAAAAGGAATAGTGAAGAACAAAAGGTCCTTCGTATTCAGGAAAGGCGAAAATGAGTGCAAGAAGTAAACGGTGTAGTCTTTGTGAAAGTGGTCGAAGCTGTGGAAATGAGCTAATTTTGAGATAAAATGAGATATAAAAATAATGACGTCTGAAATACTAGTCTTCGTTTATTATTTTTTTCCTATAAACTGTTACTGAACACTGATGTTAGGGTTCGAAACGAGCCTAGGAAGAACGACGAGTGAGAGGCAATCATTCTGCCGGTGGATGACATAATTTTGATGTTTGTACTTCACGTCTTCTCATGATGCCTCAAACAGGGTAATTTAGTGCGATTAGCCTTTGTCTCTATCTAGATTCCAGAAGTACTCTTCGTGGAGCGGATCAGATGTAAAATTATTGTTTCTTGGGTTTTATCTTGGAAGAACTTGTTCGCCTCCGGTCCGTGTGTTGTGTTTTAACTGTTCTTTAACTCTTTTTCCGACGTATAGGGAACAGAGTAGACCAAGAATTGTTCAGATTTTAGTTTCGTAATGTTTATTAAAATACCATTTTTTTTAAACACTGTCACTCTATAAAAATGTTTTGAGAATATGTAAAGCAGTTATGTCATCTCTTTAGTATAATGAGTTGCGTAGAATATCGATACCATTAACCTTTTGAGATTACACAAGCCATAACACCTGCAGACTTTTTAATAACACCAACCGTGGCATTGTGATTCTTTTATTCATGCCAGTTTCATATTCACGATTCCTCGATTGACTCATTTCTGAAGTATCTTTCTCGACTGCCTTTTACGTACGTTTAAATACTAGCTGGTTTGCATGTATATTCGTAATTCTGGTGTACTCGATGTCTGTTATTGAAAGTAGTTCAGCAATTTAAAGGCCTCTTGTGCTTACTGACGATTACTATTTGCTAAGAATATTTTCCATCGTTTGAAGGAAAGAGAAGCGATTTTACTCAGCAGTAGAATGAGTCTATGCAATTTATTGTTTAATTTTCCATATCATTTTGTATAAGTTTATATTTTTTGTTTTAGTTGGGATTTATATGTGTGGCATCTAATAAAGCCTCTATTTATGATTGTGAACCGACTTTGAAACATTTAAATCATGTTAT
>NC_061107.1:51892489-51922489 GCF_015104395.2 Macrobrachium nipponense | reverse complement strand
TGCGTTCTTATATACATTTATACGCATCGGAATTTTCCTTTTATGTTAACGTGTGTGTGTGTGAGAGAGAGAGAGAGAGAGAGAGAGAGAGAGAGAGAGAGAGAGAGAGAGAGGGGGGGGGAACTTTATGGAGACCGAGATTCAAGAAAAAGCATCGGTATCTATTTAAGATTTGTTAAGCTCTGTCATAAACCACTGCGATAGCCACTTGGGTACCTTCCAGCGCTGTCTTGAGAAGCTGATGGTTACTATTCTGAAACCATTAATCTGATGACTATTATGGCACCGTTCAGCTATACTGAAGTGCATGAAAATGAGGAGCCAGTTAGTATGTGAACTATACTCTTTATGTTTCTAGCCGTATATTTTAAATCGGGTTGATTGAGGAACTCAAGATTATTTATTTGAAGTGAATCCTTTGAAAAATTTGACTGTTTTGTTTGAGGGTCGAATTGTATTAAACAATTTCTTGCTATGGCGATGTTATTTGGTGCTTTCTTACAGTGTCTGGAGTAGAAAATAATTTTATCAAAACCTTGTCACCTTTGGAGATTCCTCCGCCACTGGCAGCCTTCATCGAAGAATCTTTCTTATTTCTTATGTATTTCCCGGTATGTCGAAATAATGCGCCGAAGGGCTTGAACAAAGGAATCCATTGAAGACTACAAATAGGAGATGAAGAGCTTCAGTAAATGAATATGTAAACATTTTGGGATTGTCACCACCACCACCATACACGAAAGGCCCATTGACTATTCACTCCTTTGAAAGGCGATCCTTGTAATCAGTTATTTCCCGTCAAGAAAAGAAAGGGGACAATGTGAATGATTATGCTAATTCATCAGATGGGTCTATCGAGGGGAGGAGGTGGACTGGTGGGGGGGGGGGGGGGGAGGGGGGACTTGTGGCTGTCAAGAAAAGCTCTCCTTTTTCTCCCTCAAAGACGTATTCAAGTAGTCACACTTTGGGAGGAAGTGTCATCCTTATTTAGCTGACTTGATGAATATCTGTCACTTCCCTGACGATCAGAAGGTAGAAATATTCAGCTTGAGGCCTTCATGTCTGAAGGGAGAAGTGACTTGCGTGTATAGGTTTAATTTCCATTTCACTGGAAGTAATTTGCTTGTTTTTCTTACCAACCATAGAGTCTTGAAAAGAACATTTTTTTTTCTTGCGTATGATATACGTGGATTATGTTCAGTTACTGATTTTGAGAGGATTAATTTTGCTTTATAGTGAGATTGTGATTCAACCATTTATCCTCTATCCATACACCCTAAAAGAGAATAAATTGTATTTATTGTTCCCTAGTTGAAGGATATTTATGTTGAAGCCTACTTCTTTTCTTTCCGAAGGAATTTGATATTTTCACTTTTTCACGAAAACCGATATACAATAAGCATGAAGGTTCTTTAACATCTGCTGCATTTTCCCTTAACTTGTCTCCGTTATTTTTTTTTCTTTTTTATTCATTTTTCATCATGAGCTCACATTTTGTTCCGTAGTCGGAAAACTTGGTTAAGGAAAAATATATCGTGCTGATGTTGGTGAGGTCTTTCGAAAGATAGCACTCAGAAAGGTGTTTACTGAATAAAAGTTTCTCGAAGATCTTCACATTTTTCTCAAAAAAGGATTTGCATGAAAGTGAGATACCGATCGAACTATGTCATGAATCCAAAATATGTTTTGCTCAAAAAACTTTATTTCTTTCTTGTTTTGGTTTTAATCTCTCTCTCTCTCTCTCTCTCTCTCTCTCTCTCTCTCTCTCTCTCTCTCTCTCTGTATATGCTGAAAAGCTTTATGAAAAAAAAAGACTCGTATTTCCTTGGAATGGTGGTTTAGCCTCTGGAACACTGATAACTCGCCAGGATAATGTAAGGTTTACACGTTAAGGGTACGATTGTACGTGGAGAGAGTAAAACTGCTTTATTTAGCTAGAGAAAATAAAAGGAAAGCCTCAGTTTTTGTTATATTGTCTGTAAGTTCTCATAAGCACAGTATTTATGATTTGTCGTCGGAAGATGTACAATGATGAAAACTTGACTATTTGGCTGCAGCATTGTCTAGTTTCGTGTTGCACTTATAGGCCAAAGGAAGGATTATGATTTCAGCTCATGCAGCATTTGCGAATACTTTCCGTGATGTACACTAATAGTGACTACACCACGGTTGACGATGTCAGTTTTTTATAGCAGAAACTTTCAGTGGTCATGATTCTCTTAGTTCATTTTCCTTTCTCTTCGGTTCAAATCACTTACAGTTTTTTGTCGCGAAGTTTAAGTGGATTTGCTATTATTCAGCACAGGGAAGGCTGTGGCTGCTCGTAAATGGAATGAGATTCGCTATCAGCTCATAGGATTGGTTTGCTAACGTCACAGTGAGTCCTTTGTCTGTGGCAAGCCTTCACAAAAGGTGATCCTCAACTTCCCATCCTTTTGTCCCTTATTAATGAGGAACAGTTTCATTTTTATATTTAATTTTTTTTTTGCTGTAATTTATGCTTTTCCTATAAAGGATGCGGTTCTTCCTGGATTAGGATCACTTTTCTTTA
Source organism: Macrobrachium nipponense (assembly GCF_015104395.2). Taxonomy (NCBI): domain Eukaryota; kingdom Metazoa; phylum Arthropoda; class Malacostraca; order Decapoda; family Palaemonidae; genus Macrobrachium; species Macrobrachium nipponense. The sequence goes on along the minus strand of NC_061107.1, from coordinate 51,919,938 downwards.
ACAGGTATTATTCATATGCCTTAAAGCTGCAAAATCTTTTGCATTTCGTACAATACCAAGTGCTTATAATTACACATCTATTCCTCCCACATTTTCTCTCAGAATTCTACTTCTGATAATAACGCCATTTCAATTATTTATATCGTAACTCCAATACCCGTGTTTCACTTTTTATCTTAGTTTTCCTTACACTCGTATCTTCATTGCAATTGTTTTCATTATTTAATAAGTCACCATTTTGAACTTAACATATACATCCTGGTGTAACAGGCTTTTTCCCCTGCGTTTCATACTGTCATCATATATCAGTCACTTTTTTGAAAGTTTATTGTTTGGGAGGTGCTAATCATCATCCTTCTCCGCGAGGCATTCACGATGCTATCGTTCAGTATTATCTTTGTTTATATTTGACTCCTTCCTCGACAGACACAAGGCGAAGGTAAATCCACCCCATTATTCACAGGTTTTCCGAACTTTTAGGCTTTTTTTCAGCTTGATATAACAGTTTTAGTGATATATTGGCAGAGTATTTTTCTTTAGTGACTTGAATTCCCTTTCCTTTTTTTTCACATCGGGGCGATAACTTTGCTTCACAAAATAAATTGTAAACATTTTCAGACCAAAATGTTAACGCCATTTTCGGGACTGTTCACTCAAGCCTTTTTTATGCATTCTATTATTTACTCTCATCGTTGACCTTTAGGCGTAGTGACGCCAGTCTATCATGCAAATGAAAAAGGATCCTCAAGTTTTGTGAAGGCTTTCAATGCCACGTATGATTAAAGGCTCATCCGTCAAGTTCGTGGGTTACAGAGTACTCATCATGAATTGTAGTGCGAACGCTTCGGGAATTTTTATGATTTTCTTTGCACGTCGGCATTTTCTTTCTTTCTTTCCTTCCTTTCTTCCTTCTTTCTTTCCTTTCTTTTTTCCTTGAGTTTTCAGTTTTTTTATTCCTAGAGATTTATTTTCACTGGTGTAAGCGTTTATTATTATGATTGTTGTTATGATAATACCAATTATTATTATTTTTACAACTCCTCTTTCATTGTGAAGTTGTCTGGCAGCCTCATATAATTCTTATTCTTATCATAATTTTGACCTGGAAACTCATCGAAAATTCTCTAAAGCAAGGTTTTGAATTCGAAATTTTTGTTCCCTAGAAGAGGGACAAAGATTTCATTGCACTGGCCAGGCTCTTGCCACCCCCTCCCCCTTCCTCCTCCTCCTCCTCCAATCCTTTTACCCTAGTGAAAAAGCGCAAATAAAAAAATTCACGCTCAGGTCAACCAATAACAATTGAATGGATTTCTTTCATTCATTTTTATGTCAATACATATCGAGTTGAGCTTGGTGCACCTGGGTTATGAGATTTCAAGCCGCCTGATCCTTTAGTTATTTTCATATATATATATATATATATATATATATATATATATATATATATATATATATATATATATACATTTTTACGTTCAAAATATAATTTTTTTTAATCATGATATACACTAAACTATTTGGGAGATCTGTCTTAATCCTTATATTACATAAATATTGCACCAATTTATAATATATATAATATATATATATATATATTATAAATATATATATATATATATATTTATATATAATTATATATTAATGTGTGTATGTGAAAGCAGAGTTACATTAACGATATTTTTGGTTTCACTATAGCTGGTTCACTTAAGGTAGTCTTGGATGAGCCCTATGCTTACGAGACGTTTGTTTGGCGGCCGCTGATTGGCTGCTATCAGGAGGTAGGCAGCTCCCAGCCAATCAGCAGCCGCCAAACAAACGCCTCGTAGGCATAGAGTTCACCCAAGAATCTACCTTAAGTGAACCAGCTATAGTGATATATTTCATTTTTTAGTGCACATCCCTTAAAGTTTTTCAGTTGCATCTCTCTCTCTCTCTCTCTATGATGGGAGCAGTTACTGAAGCTAAATACTTGGTAAGACTAGCGTATAATTTAGTAAATCATGTTCCTTTTCAGTCAAGGTTATCCGGTTTCAGGTTTGGGTATATTGCAAGAAATATTGAGATATTAAAAGGAATTTTTGTTGTCATTTTTAATGACACCTATGGATGAGTCTTTATGAGAACATTTATAAATTATATTTATTGTGTTTCTTCGGTGTTTACACACACAAAAATGAATAATTTTTTACTTGTTAAAAGAACCTCAACTTGACAATCTTTCAGAGCGGCTTGTTAAGACGTATCCTTTCAGAATGTTAAAGTGTTATCGGAAGAGTTTTTCGCAGTTTGTATAGAAACCAACACGAGTATTTATCTATTTTTTTTTATTATATACATTTATAATCAGCAGCTCTGCTCGATCATTGATACGAAATCTTACCACTATCCACTAACTACAACGACAGTTAGTAAAATAAGATAAATAACTGGGAACGGTCATTTTTTAAATTCTATTTAGTATATGGCGAATAGTGGAGTTCTTTTTTCTTCCACTTCCTCCTTCAGCTGGAATAATCATTTTTTGTGAATAGAGAGTTAGTTAAGGCAGCTGATTTCAGGAGCAGAAGCATAACCTTTTGGTATTGTCTGTCTGTCTGTCTGTCTGTCTGTCTGTCTGTTCTGTCTGTCTGTCTGTCTGTCTGTCTGTCTGTTGTCTGTCTGTCTGTGTATATTTTATATATATATATAGATATATATATATATATATATATATATATATATATATATATATATATATATATATATATATATATATACGTATATATATATAGTATATGTATACTATATATATATATACACACACACACACACACACACATATATATATTATATATATATATATATATATATATATATATATATATATATATATATATTATATAACGTCAGAATCCATTTGTGTTTCTTTATTAGACTCCTAGACTTTGCAGGACAAGTAAATTATATATATATATAGTATATATATATATCATATATATAATATATATATTTATGTATATGTACATATACACATATTTATAATCCAGCATATACTTAATATATATATATATATATATATATTAATATATATATACACATATATATATTTATGACACGGCAGAATCCATCTATGTTTCTCTATTCGACTCGTAGACTTTGTAGTGACAATGGAAATTAAAAAAAAGTTAAAAGTTAAGAGGTCATTGTGGGTATTACAAAATATATAAAGAAAGTGGCTAATAATATATATATATCTATATATATATATATATATATATATATATATATATATATATACATATATATATATATATATGTACGCATTAAGGTACAAATGGCCTTTAATATCTACTTCGCTCTACCCCGGGATTAATATATTTTCATAAATGTTAACCGAAGGGGAATTTTTTTAGTTAATAAGAATTTCTTATCAACTATAATAATTCCCCATCGCTTAACATATGTGAAAATATATTACTTCCGGAGTAGAGCGAATTAAATATTAAAGTCCATTTGTACCTTAATGCGCATATTATATGAATCACGGTGATGTGATAAGACTCATATAAAATGTATATTATATAGGTAATATGTTTCCTCATTATACATATTTGTGTGTGTACGTACTTATGTGTTAGATATCTGATATTGTGCCTCCACAGGCATTGTGTTAGATCTCTCATTGTTCTATCTCAAGGAGGACGAAATTTACACACAAAGTGTCTTTGCTGTAATTTGTTTTGGTATTTGATGAGTCACATAAGCTGATGCAGCTTTATTTATTTTCTGTTTTTTTCTATATCTCGAGGAAATACAATCTACTTTTTCAGCGGCAGGTGTCACGCTGTGAACTTATATTAAGTTTTTGTCCTTGAGATTCCTTTCCTTCTGCATTGTCAACAGATGAGTCTGGCCTCGAGATACGCAGCTTTCCGCAACAGAAGCATACATACATACATATATGTACGCGCGCGCGCACACACACACACACACACATATATATATATATATATATATATATATATATATATCTGTTGGTGCGGTGCAAGGTGAAGGATAATCCTTTATGCCTTTTCTAGGTACTCAATTCTAGCCGCGACGTTTCGAGACATAAAAGTCCCATTTTCAAGCTATAGAAATATAAAAGTTGAAATTACAAACTCGGAAAAAGAATTAACTTTTAATTCTTATTCCGAGTTTTTAATTTAAATTTTGTTTCATCTTTTTATAGCTTGAAAACTTTTTACCTTTTAATTCTTATTCCGAGTTTGTAATTTTAACTTTTGCTTTATCTTTTTGTAGCTTTATTAATAGAAAAATGTACCTAGAAACGAATAAAGGATTATCTTTCATCTCGCACCGACAGACGTCTACCGGTTGATAGACCCCTTTCAATTCTCACTATCCATCTGTCCATATATATATATATAATATATATATATATTATATATATATATATATATATATATATATAATTTACATTAGCCGACATACATGCATTTGTATGCTCAGTTGTGGCCATGTGATGGAATGACAAAAAGTAATTATATAGAACTGCTTATAATAAAGTGTCTGAAATATTTTTTGGAGATAAGCTGAAAATTCATAGTATGAAGGACGTGGCCTAATACCAAGAATACAAAATTGTACAGTTTATGCAAACAAAATTTTATTTATCAAAGAAACTATGCTATTGCGTAATTGTAAGTAATTACTGTTACAGAACACTATGCAGTATTAGCATGCAAGTAATCAAGATAACATCTTTAAAGTATTTTGAAGAAACATCTTTAAAGTATTTTGAAGATTTCCAAATCTGAAAGTATCTTCCTGGCTCAATATCAGCTTTTCTTCCGCGTCTGCAGGTAATAAAGAATGTTATGAAAGAAAACATTAGTTATAAAATCATGACACTTAGAATATAAATGTTTTACTGATCATCAGTTATGGAGTTTATTTCATAGAAGAATATACCACCATTTAATAATAACGATATAGAAAAATTTAAGTAGACCATTAAAAAACTATGAAACAATAAACATTAATGTAAGCTACCTGCTTCAAGTAAAACGAGGGTTAAAAGTAACCAATCAGTTATGGAGGGAAAACACCGCCAGACTACGGAAACCCGATTAGAGTCTGGATAATATAAATAGTACATATCCTGAGAGAAGTGTTTTAGCCGTAAATTATCACTGTAATGAAATATATAAAACTATGACAGATTTATAACCAGTGAAATAAACACGTTAGATTTAAACAGTTTGAGAGTCCTTACCAATCCGTTAATAATAATAATCAAAGTACGAAGTGTCCCACAAGAAAGAGTGAAACGGCAAATCACTGAAATAAGGACAGGAAAAACCCTTTCAGCTAAACTTATCAAGTAAAAGTAATTAATAGTAAACTATGACAGGGAGGACGGATTATTTATATAGAGGCAACACAAAGGTTTTAGAGACTGAATACAGTTACCATAAACATAACTACCCTACATATGCTTGGTACCCACCGTATCAATGCAAGCAAGAAGACTGTGATGATGACAAAGGCAGAATAATTTCCTTGTAACCATAATGATGAGAAATTCCTGGGATCCGGACGAGTATCTTTTAGCAATGCATAAGGTGCTTACTATCTCAAAATAAATGGGAAACCAAGAATATGCTCCTCTTGGTTAACAAAGGCTTCATTTCTCTTGAGGTTCGGTTACCATTAAAGTCTTGCTCCGACTCCGTCCTCCTCTGTCGTTACTCCACCACGTACGTTTAGAAGAATCAAGAGGAGGAGTCAGTCAGTCAAATGGTTAAACAACCTCTAACAGCCGCAGGAAGGACACTTACAGAGTACCCAGCATTTAAATAAACAAGCCATCTCTGAAAATTATAAGTCCTTCCTACCACCTTAAGTAAAAAATAAATAGCAATAAGTCATAATTAGTTATCTACTTAAGATGCCAACTTATATTCGGCATAGGAGAACACGTAATTGAAATAAACGAACTGGCACATATGCTTCTTTGTAATTTCATATATCCATAGTGGTAATTCAAAATTGTAAGACTTAATGGGACTTACGATAGGGACAGGGCGTAAAGCTCTCTCTCTCTCTCTCTCTCTCTCTCTCGTCTCGTCTCTCGGTCCCTCTCTCCACTCTCTTCTCCTCTCTCTCTCTTGTGTGTGTGTGTGTGTATGAGATGATCTGAGATGAACCCGGCCGACACCTGATAATTTGGTTTACCCAACAAGGAGTTGCCAAGCGATGATTACGGGGCCAAGCAACGTTTTGCACGAAACGAGCATCTTCTGCCCATTTTATGCGTTTAGGGCTCATAGTTTGCCCGATATGATTTTTGACTGTTGCCTTCATATACGAGCATTTTTTTAAATGTTTGTTTTACCGGGCGTTAATTAAAAGGTATCTGAATGTCAGCGTGGTCTTCATTATACAATTATGGTCATTCTTGAACTAATACATTCGTCAACTTTCAAAATAGTTAATATTGTGCAATTCTCTCTCTCTCTCTCTCTCTCTCTCTCTCTCTCTCTCTCTCTCTCTCTCTCTCTCTCTCAGGTTGTTTGAGTATGGGGTTTGAAGCCAAAGATCTGGTACAGTGACCTTGGGTCATTCAGTACAGTAATACATGCATTTTTTAGCAGACTGACATGCTTGCCTCGTCTTAATTAAGAGTGTGTAAGTATTTTTTGGCACTTCCCTTTCTATTTTTCTGTAAAATTGCATAAATTCGGATTGATTTTCCATAGAGCTTAGAGTGTGTCTTCTGGGCAACTATTGGGTAATCATCATCTTCATATTCATGTTCACAACCATCTAAAACTCTTTGCTCTTTCTTGCTCGGATACAAGAATGAACTAAGTATTATTGTCACTCATGAGTGTTTGCATGTGCCTCTGTATTCTTTTACTTATTTACTTAACTATCTGTTTGTTGGTTGGGCAACAGCTGTTGTGATTAGGTGATTTGCTCAACTAGGTTAAAGGTCTCACTTTTATATAGAATTGTTTTTGAAAAAGTAAGAGCCATTGGGAGAGGTAACATCATGCCCATTTTCGGCTCAGGCGAAAATAGTAAACGAGGAGCAAAACATAATATATATATATATACGTATATTCAGTTGTATTCCACATAGGAAAAGGAAAATGGTATGTCTTAGAAAATGCCAAACAGTTTGGTCCTCCAGTGGACCTCTTCTTGGAGCGTTTCCATAATAAACGCTCCAAGAAGAGGTCCATTGGAGGAAGAAACTGTTGGATATTTTCTGAGACATACCATTTTCCTTTTCCTATGTGGAATACAACTAAATTACCATATCTTCGTGCCTAAGAAGATTACCAGTACTATATATATATATATATCATAATATATATATATATATATATATATAAGTCATATCACATTACCGTGATTCATATACATATATCGAGCTACAATGTCCTTTAATATCTAATTCGCTCTACCTCGGAATTAATATATTTTGCATATATGCTTAACCGAAGGGGAATTTTTTCTCGATAATAGATTTACCTGTACTTGGGCGCGAACGCAGGTACATTATAAATCCAGGAACGTCAGTGGAAGCTATACCACCCAACCACCGCGGTGGTTGGGTGGTATAGCTTCCACTGACGTTCCTGGATTTATAATGTACCTGCGTTCGCGCCCAAGTACAGGTAAATCTATTATCGAGAAAATTCCCCTTCGGTTAAGCATATATGAAAATATGTTAATTCCGAGGTAGAGCGAATTAGATATTAAAGGACATTGTAGCTCGATATATATATATATTATATATATATATATATTATATATATATATATATTATATATATATATATATATATCTTTTCGGTAATAAGAAACCGGGATATTAGGTATTTGTGTGTGTGTGTGTGTGTGTGTGTGTGTGAGAGAGAGAGAGAGAGAGAGAGAGAGAGAGAGAGAGAGCAACAGCAAACAGCAGCAGGCTGTATGTATATTTCAAGGAGTGACACAATGCCCAGGCTTCTGTGTTGACGTTCTTAGGCCATCGAACGAGTTTGTCTCATAATGCTGCTGCTGATGGTTGTAGCAGGCGCAGGAGGTGACGGGGGAGGATGGTTCGCTAGTCAGTCAGGGCGCAGGAGGCAGGGCTGATGCAAAGTCATAGGCAACAACCGTTTATTTTCTCGCTTTTTTCTGCTTCTGTCTGTTTGTGGCGGTAGCAAAAGACGGTCCTGCAAGATTTTGAGGGGACAAGTGTTTGAGTTTTGGCTCAGAACTTGATCAGTTTTTATTATAATGTTATATTAATAATAATAACGATAATAAGAAAATGAACAGCAGTAGCAATAACAAGAAGGTTCGTGTCAACAACAATAGCAGAGCAGCAGTCATCAGTTAGAGAACAAAATGTTCAAGGACAACATAGAAAACGACGGTGGTGATTTGACCTAATCCTTCGACCCGGCATGAGCGAGGAGCCCTTGCAAGATCTCCTCCGTGTCCTCCTCCCCCTCCTTCTCCTCCCACGCTGATGGCGGGATGGATAATTCTGATGATGCCCAAGATGAGAAATGCAGCGGAGGCAAATGGTTCCTCTTCCTGACACAACCTGCAGACCCATCAGCCGGGCAGAGCTCACAGGCCTCTTTTGGTGGCTGGGGGTATCGTTGGCATTCGCAGTGATGGGGAACATCGGAGGGAAAATGTGATTATTCCACCTAACTCTGTCTGTCCATCGCGCTTGAATTTCATGTTAATGTTGTGTTGGGCTGTTCTACGAATGAGAAAGAAGCATGAACATTGTTGTCCTTTTCCTCTCACTGTTTTCTTCTGGGTTAGAAAGAAGGGTTTCATGATACGAGTTCTTAGTTGTTGGCAATAACCCCCGAGTCAGTCTCATTCCTTTGCTTCTTTATGGAGTTTCTTCCATTGATCAAGTTTTCCTCGGTATTATTTTCTTACGGGCTGCATTAGGAAATCGCTTAGGGCGAATTTCATTCAGTGTCCTCATTTCAGATTTTTCTTGTGGTTTTGGGGGTCTGGGGGACGCAGTGAGCCCCCAGAAATTTTTGGGAATTTGTGCGTATTTTGGAGTATTTTGAAGCCATATAAGATTCTCCTTTGGGCGAATTTTACTTTTTACTGTTATTGATATTATTTCAAAGGCTAGTGGGGTAAATCAAGTTTTTGGGGCATCATTGTCTTGAGGGAGCCAAGTGCCCCCTCAGCCCCCCAAAGGACCCCCCTGATTTCATTATGAACTCTTAAGTATTCCAAAAGTTCATTTATTTACACATGTATGGTAGAAATATATATATTACTACTATACATGTTTACATGAACTTTTGAAATATTTAAAGTTGCTAATGAAATCAGGGGCGTCCTTTTGGGGGCTGTGGGGGCACTTAGCCCCTCAAGACGATGGTGTCCCCTCCACCCCCTAGGCTTAGTAAAACAGTAAAATTCACTCAAGGGAGAATCTTCTATGGCTTCAAAATGTGCACAAATTCCAACAAATTTCTGATAGGGATATCTATATACGTAATATAATATATATGTATATATATATATATATATATATATATATATATATATATATATATATATATATATATGAATTCAACAGATATAATCTATGTATTTATGAGCAAAAATAAATTTATATTCTTCTTCATGGTGGAATGATTAAGGGTAACTCGGCCTGACATTTGCGTGGGTTCGAGTGCTGCTGCCACGGACTGTTTCTAAAATTACTGGAATCTTCCCTTAAAGTTGGAAATTAGGAATAGGTTTCTTCGATTTTGCTCTGCTCAATTGAAAAAATGTATTTGGATAGGTGGGGAAATTAAAGCAATACTGTTCTTGAATCTTGAGTTGCTTATACAGAATCGTAACTAGGGTTCCTTGCCTTTCGTAAAGAATGTTTGCACTGGGATGGCTTGAAGATTCTGTGATTTTCAACACTGACACATACCTCTCTACTAATGGGAATTAGTTTGGTTGGTAACTAAGTAATGAATATGTTGGTTGTCGAAGTCTGTTATTTTAAGCATATATAGTTTAGTATCAATATTTCATCGGCCACTCCAAGTTCCATTATTATTTTATGGCTTTTTCTGTCCCAAATAAACTGATTCATGATAAAATTTAGATTCAATTACCAATCCGTGCACAGTATCAATCAAAGTTTTATTTTCTTTTTCCTTCTTTAAATAAATAACGCTGTGTCCTTGTAATGAGTTAAGACAAGGAGTTGCAGGATAATTAATGCCTTCTGTTTTAGACGATCTTGAAGCTTCCGTCGCAGAACGGGTGCTTTGTAGATATTTTTGCAATTTTACTAAAACGGAAAACAACAGAATCTCATATAGCATTCGAAGAGATTTGCTACTGTGTTAGGTTTTAAATTTATTCAATAAAGATGGTGTGTCAGCAGCTTTTGTGAAGATATAAGCATCATTGAAGTAGGATCATTTCTTTAGACCACAAAAAATATTTCTTTGGTTCCCCTTATTGTAACTCCACATAAATGAAAATTGATAGGGCGCTCGTTTGAATTGTGGTTTAGAGATGTACAGCCTTCATGTTTATTCTCACTCCTCTACCTCTTCCCTTACCTCCACCTCCTCCCTTCCTCACACCCTTTCCTTTACCTATAAGGGAGAATAGTGTTTGTGCTTCCCCATGCTTCTCACGTGCCTCGTTACCCATGCGTATAGCCAAGGAGCAGCTAATGTATATTTAGGCAGCATAGTAAGTGTTTGCTCTCTCTACAAATGACTGGGTTTCGATCTCGTGTCGAGGTTTTTACAGCCGCCTTTCATTGCCACTTCTCCTTTCGCGTTATTGTGAGATGATGGGAATTTTTCGCTCTCTGACTTGGTAATAGCGTCATTTTCGAAAGGATGAAGCCATTACCGATATATTTGGCTTGAACACCTGGTGCACGGTGCTGCTTTGCCATTTTTTTTTTTTTTTCCGGAATTATAACGCCGTTAAGGAAGACGTCTGCTCCTGCGTGCGACTTGCTTTCCTCATTTCATCTTTTCCTTCTTCGTTTCTTGTCTGAACAACGGTACTTATGATTTATGTATGTGAGGTTGGTTCAATGCAGGCAGTATAGGATTACGTGTTATACCGATCATAATTATCATAATTATGTGGAATGTACATCCCGTCGTGGATTTCATTCGGATTATGACAAGCAATGAAGATAAGTTAAAAAAGAGCAATGGATATATAATGAAGTTCAAAATTGTTCTCATTATGTTATTATTTTTTGACATTCATAAAGTAAAGAAGAAATCAAATAGATGACCATGACAAAGTTTTGGAACAAGTAAGAAACAAGGGAATTGGGGAAACATTTCGAGAACTGTAAAATCGACATCAAGACACGAGTCGCCTGGCCATTTATTTTCATTCCGTGTGTGAGAATGTAATTACTTCATTTGATTGAGGTGCGCTCTTGTGATTGATGGCTCCGCCTGCCCACTCCTTCTTTTCGTAAGATGTCTACGTCTTATCTTCTGTGCATTGCATTTTGAGGACTCCTTTGCACATATTTTACGAGGCGTTATGAATGGCCGTTCTCCCATATTCGGGCGGGAGGGCTACGCTTACAAACTTTTAACCATATTTGCAACCGCCTGCTGTGTTCCTCCCCACCCAGTTGTTTACACGCAATATTACTCATCTTAGAAGTGAGGTGTGCCTGTGCCCCTCTTCATCTGTTTGTGGCAAGAATGCTCTACTGCACACGAGAGAGATCTTACGAGGACAATTTTAAAAGTAAAACCCGGAATGACATTCAGGTTAAGTCATACAATTGTTAAATTGTTAGGAATTCTCGAGCATAGAAATTCTCGAGCAGAGTCATAGTTCTTAAGCCTAGACGCAACATGGAAGAAGACGTTACTCTACAGACATATTTGACACATGCGAGATACTACTCTTCCCTTTTATTTTGGAATGGTTCCCCAGCGCGACCCTTTCGTTGTTATTATTATAATTATTATTGTATTTACTACTGTTACTACTATTCACTAAAACAGGGGTTTTCATTCTGGAGTACGCGTATCCCAGGGGGTACTCCAATGGTCCGTCAAGGGGTACGCGCTCCCCTTGGGTCTCGAAGGAATGTACATGCCGACCTTCGATGTGCTTTAGCAAAAACTGCTCCTCGGCCAACTAGGATAGCTAATGAAAAGCAGTTCCAGCCATTTCATTAACTCCCTTTGCAGCTGATGTAATGAAAATGTATTTTGTTTTTGCAGCTCAGTACCATAGCCTTGAAAATTTACTGCATAGCCAGAGGTAAATTATCAAAAATTCTTTATTTTTTTATGGGATTCTTTATGTTTGCAACATTATTGATTATGTCTGGAGAGCTATGTACTTACTCCCCCTATGTACAATACTTGAAAATATACACAATGGAATGTTTTTCTGAGTTGGCTTTGTTTTCCACGTTATACAAAGTGACATTACAAATGCCTGGAAGGGTACGGGGGGAGGAAGAGGTTGAAAACCCCTGCACTAGAAGGTGTCCCGTGCATTGCCTAAACTTGCTTAACTGATCTATGTGTGTGTGTGTGTATTTCGATAAATATAAGTTAAAGTAGGAGAGGTAGGTGGAAAATGTAGCCGTAATTATAATTAAGAAAAGTACATTTGATAACAATGATGTGAGAAGAGCAGAGCATGTAAGTAGATGATTGGTAATGAAAAAATTAATTGGCGACGGTTGAAGAATCGGATGTTGAGTAGGTGTAGGTAGGTTTGGATTGACAATAAAACAGTTAGTGGTGAGAAGAGGAAATTAGAATTTTGGTGAAGAAAGGAGTGCACATGGGAATGGATAATGTAGTCAAAGGAAAGAGTAGAAAATGAAATAGAGGCAAGAGTGAACGAGAACTTTAGATAGAGGAATTAGTTTTTCAACAAGAAAGTAAATTCAGAGAGAAATATTAGTGATAAAATTGTCTCTCAGGATGAAGGATGCAATTGGAGGTTTGCTTAAAATAAGCTTGAGAATCCTTGTGGAAGTTACTGCCGAGACTCCAAGGAGGGCGGTTATGTGGTTGGAAAATGGAAACACGACAGGAGTTTACTGGTTTAAAGAAGAGGTTGTAGTATGGCGGTGAAAGTGTGACTGAGTGGCTGACTAGGGTTTACAAGGGATGTCAATATAAAGTTAAGGTTCTGAAGGACTGGGTGTGGGGAATGATTGTTCCATTGTATGATGGTAAAAGGAATAGAGACAACTACTAGAATTACAAGGAAAGTCAGTTAGTGCTGACATTACCTAGGAAGATCATGGTTTTTGATTGAGGATGACTGATGACTGGACGATTGACAGAGGAAGGAAATGTGGAAGAAGACGCTTAAGCCTCTGCATGGATCATGTTTTGTCGTTATGAAACAGTTGTGGGTAGAATGAAAGCAAAGGTGGGAGCTGTTTGTGGCCCAAATTAATCTAGAAAAAGCTTATGATTCTAATCAGTAGAGAGCCAATGTGGAGAGGTTCTGAATGTCTGACCTAGGAAACTATTTTGGGAGAGATTCAGAGCTTTTATGGTGAAAGCGAAGGATGATTTGAAACTTGTGAAGATTGGAGAGTAACTGATGTGGTGTAAAAATGGGTCTGAGGATGTACATCTTCGTAGTTGTTTCCTTTCTGTATGTATATGGTAATTCTGGAAGCCAGAGAAGGAAACTGGATGTTGGTAAAAAGTTGGGGGACAAAAAATGATTGTATATTGAGCGTGGAATAGTTGATTAATTACTGACTGGTAACAAAGAAGAGAAGCTGCAGAAACTAGTGAAAAAATGTTAAATGTATTGCAAGAAGAGAATGTTGGGAGCAGAGAGTAAGGTTACGAGAGTCAATGGAAACCAAGAAACTGGAGCAGTAAAATTAATATATTTAGGGGAAGAATGGAAGCAGTTGATTCTTGTGGGTATGTGGACTAAATATAACAGATTTTGGTAGAATGAGAGAAGGATTACAGAAGTGAAAATGAATATGACAAGTTATATATTCATTTTTACTCTAACCATACTAAACAAATTAAGATGTCAACATTTTCCAGTATGTATCTCAGAGCTCTTAGAATTTGTAGTCCAGAATCTTTAGAAGATAAGTTTTAAATTATTGATAAAATTGGAGATTCATTATGTTACCCTCCATATTTGTTGGAACTTTGTAAAAATAAACCAAGAAAAGACGCATTACAATCAAATCAGTATTAAAAAAGAATTTAGGAATGTTCTCTATGTACCATTTCATCCTAATTTCATTTCTGCTCTGTCCATTTTTAAAACTATTGATATTAACTTAGTATTTAAATATAGTAATATTTTGAGAAATAAACTAATTAAGAATAGCCCACCAAATTCTAACAATATTGTGTAAAGTATTCCTTGTAAAGAATGTAAAGATTTACATTGGGCTAACTTCAAAAGAACTAAAGGTAAGATGCTCTCGGCACAAATATGCCATATCTAGAGGATTAACAAATAATGGCATTGTGGACCATTGGTTTAAGATAAGCCATGCTGGGATAATTCCTGGTAATCTGCAAGGTCAAAGATCATCGCAAAATGAACCTACTGGAGTACATTTTTACTGAAGCCAAGTCAACAAGAAATTTAAATCTCTATCCTGGATTATACCTTGTTTCTCTTTCATTATCACTTTTGCTTAAAGAACTCGCCGCCCAGATTAACAAACTGTAGCCCCGCCCACTCTTTCTGTTTTTATATATATAGGTCTCTCAACTTCTATTATATTCACTGTGAACTTGAAAATGTAGAATATTCTACAAAAGTACTTGTTCCAAATCCCAGTTTCACTTACCTTTCTACTGTGGATTTAAGTATATATATATATATATATATATATATATATATATATATATATATATATATATGTGTGTGTGTGTGTGTGTATATGTGTGTATATATGTGTGTATATATATATATATATATATATATATGTATATATATATATATATAATCTCAGATATTCTCATCCACATTAGCATTCCAAGTAACATCCAAATCCGCATTCGCAGTTTGTGAATGAGGATATGCGGATGTCACCCTGTGGCCAGTGTTCAATAGTTCATAATCATACATCGTAACTAAAAGTAGATCTTTTTGTTTTATTTTTTGCTAGATTTGGCTTTTTCGTTTTATTATACAGAAAACATGATACACAATTACACATTTCATACAGTGTATACTTTATAAGTAGCTCTGTAATAGCATGTTAGTTTTATAGCACATTTGTTTTAGTAATTTCATGCCATTTACAGCAATTGTAATCATAAAGGCAGGGTATTGTGTTTTTTTATATTGTGTTTTTTTCTAGAAAACTCTCTCTCTCTCTCTCTCTCTCTCTCTCTCTCTCTCTCTCTCTCTCTCTCTCTCTAATGCGAAGAATGGCTTTTGAGTTTTGTTACCCTTATCATGCAATAAATATGAAATAACCTTGTGCCAAGACAACTAAAACGATCTTGTATTGTTCTTGCTGTTTGTGCGTTCATGTGAAAGTATACATACACATACGTGAGTATCACTTATGTTTCTACTTTCAATTAGTACAAATATTATGCGGTTACACATAATTTTGAATTATGTGGCTGAAAATATATATTTACAGAGCATCCGGATTCACATCTGCATCCGCGAGGGTATGGTCATCATATATCCGCATCCTCATCCGCAACTCTAAAAGATTGCTATCCGTATCCACATCCGCATCCGTAAATAAAAAAAAAAAAAACTGATAACCACATCTGCATCCGAAAATCCCATTTTCAGACATCCGATACTTCTCTAATATATATATATATATGTGTGTGTATATATATATATATATATATATATTATATATATATATATATATATATATATATATATATAAGTCATATCACATTACCGTGATTCCTATACATATATCGAGCTACAAATGTCCTCTAATATCTAATTCGCTCTACCTCAGAATTAATATATTTTCATATATGTTTAGCTGAAGGGGAATTTTTTAGGCGATAATAGAATAGCCGGCCGATGGGCACGAACCATCGACATCTTCAATTCCAGGACAGGCAGTGAAGCCCTAGCCCACCCCGCCACAGCAAGAGGATATAAGTTTATCCCACCGCCCACCTCAAATACCTGTCACACTCAGGTATTTGTAGTTTTGGAGACTGCATCAAACCCCCTCGTCCTCGGTAGCGTTGTAGTGCTTTTGCCTGCACATAGCCATTATATAAGTCATATCACATTACCGTGATTCATATACATATATCGAGCTACAAATGTCCTTTAATATCTAATTCGCTCTACCTCGGAATAAATATATTTTCATATATGTTTAACCGAAGGGGAATTTTTTGGACGATAATAGAATTGCCGGCCAACGGGCACGAACCATCGACATCTTCAATTCCAGGACAGGCAGTGAAGCTTTAGCCCACCCCGCCACCGCAAGAGGATATAAGTTTATGCCGCCTCCCACCTCAAATACCTGTCACACTCAGGTATTTGTAGTTTTGGAGGCTGCATCAAACCCCCTCGTCCTTGATAGCGTTGTAGTGCTTTTGCCCGCATGTGGCCATTATATAAGTCATATCACGTTACCATGATTCATATACATATATCGAGCTACAAATGTCCTTTAATATCTAATTCGCTCTACCTTGGAATTAATATATTTTCATATATGTTTAACCGAAGGGGAATTTTTTAGGTGATAATAGAATTGCCGGCCAAAGGGCACAAACCATCGACATCTTCAATTCCAGGACAGGCAGTGAAGCCTTAGCCCAACCCACCCCACCACCGCAAGAGGGTATAAGTTTATGCTGCCTCCCACCTCAAAGGCCCCCGAAGATGTGTTAAATACACGAAAGTACTTGACACTCTGTCTTTTCTTTTTTTAAATTTTCCCTGTGGCTTTTGCATTATATATATTATATTTTAATATATATATATATATATATATATTATATATATATTGTATATATTATATACTGTATATATATGTGTGTGTGTGTTTGTGCGTTGTAGTAGTTTTGCTGTGTTGTTTATTATTTATGTGTGAGTGTGTGTGTGAGACAGTTATGCAGCGAAATATATGCACCACCTCATGCATCGATTATTGTGACTTACACGTTCATAAACCTTGCCATATCTCAAGAGGCCATTCTTGTAGCCCCACCGGGAGCAGTGCATCCCTGAGACGGCGTCGGCGGCGGCAGCATGCTATCCTTGCAGTCATAAAACCATCACGTCTCAAAATTTACAGCTCTCGTCATGAAATTTTCGCGGGGCTTTCGCCAAACTTGGTGGCGTTGTGTCTCCTCCTGAACGGATCGAAGTGCCTTGTGCTGGCCAAGGGTGTAAATCACTGATTGGTGTTTTTACCGGCCTTCTTTGGGTAAATGATATTTATTACGTGTTTACCCTCATTTCATATTTATGGTCGAGTTAATGCTTTTCGGGGTTTGCCGCCGTGTGTGATGTATAATTGCTTAAAAATGGTGTTTTATTGATGCTCTGGAAGGTCCGCTCGCTAAACACCTTTTATACTTTTTCTTAAAGACTTTTTATTTTTTGTTTAAATATAAAATGATTTAGTGTCTTTTTTTCACCTTCTTTCGCAAGGTTTATCCCCAGTTCCTCAAGATATACGCTACTCTAAGTAGTAAAGTATATAAGAAATGATTTAATGAGCTGTGACTTTTTAGGCTATTTTGATACAGAACTAGGTTCCATAAAATAGTTTGCATAGATTTCATTTTATATCCACATTAATGTATTTAAATTAAAAAATACCCTAATAGTCGCAATGTTTTGGAACTTTTTTTTTAATGTCAAACTTTGGAACTCTCTTCCAGCTTCCGTTGTTCTTTAACCCTTTCGACTGCCCAAGTTTTAAGAGATAAATCAGTCCCTTTTCTTTGCTTTTCGGGCCTCGGTTGTAAAGAAAGAAAGAATTTTTTTTTTTCTCCAATTCTCATTTTCCTTTTCCCTGAGTGGAGACACACTCGTGAAAAGCGCAGAATGATTTTTTGCAGCCTGTAACTTGAACTGCTGATATTGACGGCAAGTTGCAGAGTCGCGGTAAAGAAGGAAGTCAGGTGGGTAGGTGGTGCCTCCTCTTTTGGTCTTCGTTTGGAAATCGCATTGCCAGACCTTTGGACCTTTTTGTTGCCGGCGCCAGACAGGCATCTTTAATTGACTCCGACATGTTGTGCTCTAGATTTTCTTAGGCGACTTTTGCAACGCAGTCATTTTAATTTAAAAGGTCTAAAGTGTTTAGAGGCTTTAGGAGTAGGTGGCTGTTAAAGGCGAACTGCGCACATAATAGAAGTCTTTTGTGTGCAGTCATAAGTCACGAGGCAGTATAAATACAAAAGTTAATCTTTCTCATTGCGTACTATATCTTATAGCTAAAAAATAAATAAATAAATACAGAACCGAAAAAGGGATCCAAAGTTAGTTTTATTTTCCAACTACCTATACCGTTTTGGGGATAAGAATAAATAATGCTCAACAAGGAGTCACTATTTTTTGTGTATGTTTTAAAGCGTTCGATGTAAGTTTTTATCGAGAGAATGAAAGGTATAAGAATCACATGTATCATTTTTAATCATGTTTTTTCTTAACTCTTCCCCAAAACTTCAAAATTATCTAGATCACTGCGACGAAAAGATACGAATTTCTATAGTTACCCCAAGAAGCGACTATCAGAGAAAATGTATTTGTTCCCGAGCATTCTGTCAGGGGGACTTCGCTCTTTCTTAGGACCTTGAACTAAAGAATGTTCTTGACATGACGTGGTTCTCTGCATCAGCGTACTTTATGTTTGTTCGCCTGATTTAAAGGGTCATAAAAAGCCACCAATCCTTCTCACCGCTTGTTGGTAATCCTTTCGGACCTACCAGGATAAAAATCTTGATAGGCTTTTCGAACTAGCCAGAATGTCATCTTGCTGAGAGGAATACCAGGTTTAGTTATCAAATGTGTTCTTTGAAAGAGTACATGTTAAGATGCTTATGTCAGTATTTGGGTGGAGAGAGAGAGAGAGTGAGAGAGAGACGGGCGAGGAACCTTTTGATTTTTTTAAGCGTTTTAATGCATCATAATTTGAAAACGCTAATAAAAATTAGGGTTTTTTAAGGCATGATCATTGGTTTCTCGTGTTTCGGTGTTTTTGCATCCTTTAAAAACCAACCGAATTTTTATTATACAAAGCTGTGTAGGACATGTGCACATTTAAAGGATTAAATTGTTTCAGGCACGATTTTAAAGATAAGTCTTTTTGACTCAGGTTTGCCTGATGAAAGTCAGTAATGACTAGCGACAGAACTTGTTTCATATCTCTCTCTCTCTCTCTCTCTCTCTCTCTCTCTCTCTCTCTCTCTCTCTCTCTCTCTCTCTCTCTCATGGTATATGGAAACTGTTGCCTGGCTAAGTGTAATTCTCTTTTTCTTATCAGCATGATTACATAAATTTCTTTGGAAAGATTTTCGTACTTTCTTTTTGTTCGACCATACTTTAAGGTTTTAACATCGGTTTCAAAAGTCCAATAGTATTTTGATGAAACAAGTGCTTCGGATTATTGGTTTAAAATATCACCTTGTTAATGTGATTGATTTAGCGGGTGCTCTTTTTATGGCAAAACCCGTATATTTGACACCGAGGTCCAGAAGGACGTGAACAGAGTACCAAGAAGGGAAAAAGAGAAAATCAAGCGTAGAAGAAGGAAATATTGAACATGACAGTTTCAGTATCTCACCCTTTGTATAGTAAACCTCTGTCCTACAACAAGTAGCTACATCGGGACAAGTATGGGACATTGCTAAGGAAATTCGCTTGTTGTAACTTTTCTTCTTCTCTGGCATTCTAAATTCTAATATTTATTTATTCTTCAGTCTTTTGTTGTGCACATGTTTAATTAATGAAAATGTAAACCTCTTTGTGAAGTTGAATTATATCGCAACTTTTTTCTTTTTTTCGATGTTGTTTCTATTTTCTTCCGTGGTTTGTGTCTAATGAAAGGCTCAATCTACAATAGGATCATTGTAGAGCATTTTCATTGCGTTCAGTTTCATTGGTCTGTAAGAAAGATTCTTCACTCAATAGCAACGAAAGGAGGTCAATTTTTTCCCGAGATGGTGTGAATGTGAACAGTCATATTGAATATTAAAACAAATCAAGAGAATTTTTCAAAATTCCCAGTGCGGGAGTGGCGTTCATAGAATTGTGGTCGTAATGAAGGTATGGTCAGGGGTCAGGGGCAGCTGTGTCACGTGAACAAAGTAAATATTCCGCCAACATGTTATTCGGATTTTATCATTTCGAGCTCAGCAATTGAATGGCTGCATAATCCAAAAGCTCTGCCATCAATATTTACTAAGTTTGGGGGGCTGCTGCGTTTCATAGCTCTTAGATGTTTATCTGGATCCTGCATTAGGAAGGTAGTCACCGTAGATACCGAAACCCTCCGAGTTAATATCGTGTCCAACCAAGAAAAGTAACGTTATTGCGATTATGTCATCTAATTTTCATGACCTTTTTTATTCGTCTTTGAAAGAATTGGTTTTAAGATTCGTGAATATTGATTTTAAATAAATATCTAGTGAGCTCTGTTAATTTGTGTTTTCAAATTCCATTATTAAGACAATAGAAATCTTACAAGGACTTCTTGAGCAAATCAGTATTTTTTCAGTCTTACCTGAAAACTCTTTGCTTCTACTTAAGCAAAGTTAAAATAGCATTATAAAATTTTCGTTTATAATTGCGATGTAAATGATAATGAACATAAGGGTAAAAGTCTGGGGTTACTATAGATAGGTATATAATACTCTTCCTGACAGAACTTATAAAGCCAAAGTGGTTGTTATACCCTGTAAATACATTCCAAGGTGTTCGACTCTCCAATAAACAATGTGAACACCTTCTGCCTTATCGATATGCAGATCGCCACGCTAACACCCGGGGCGTTCGGGGACGGTGTTTAGGCCTCGCTTCGTGCTCGTCTCGACTAAGATTTCTATTCAGAAGGGCGCTTATTTGTGAGCAAAGAGAAACCTCAATGGGCTGTTTTAGGGTCTGCTGGGTTTTAGATTGTTAAGTAATGGCGGATTTTGACGTGCGTATCGGATTACGAATGTGGCGGGTTTTTCTAATTAAGGCCTGGTTCGCTTACGTATTAGTGCACGAGTCAAGTTTGCGTTTCTGTATCGCAAGTATTTCTCTCTCTTATTCACTCTTGCATCTGTTAATATTCAGCTATTCGACCATCAGATTGCGATGAGCTAAAAGGGAGTCATAGTCAACATATTTCATTATTAAAAGGAAAGGGTTTGCACTGAAGGACCTCATATTGTCGGGAAGATTAAAAAAAAAATAATTTGCTACAACTTGAAAATAGGCCATGAAGTGTATTTTCCTAGTTGACGCATTTGAATACATTTATCAAAAGTATTTATAAATTCTACCGATATCTACATGAGTTATAGCTAATTAAAGTATGAAGAAAATTGATTGACTTGGACCATGATAGTGTTTTTCTCTTTATACCTACACGAAAATAAGAGGATCTGGATTTGCTTCCGTTGAATAAATAAATAATTATATATATACATATATACGTATATATATACACACACACACACACACACACACATATATATATATATATATATTATATATATATATATATAGAGGTTATATGAAGACTAATGGATCATCGTTTCCCGAGCCAAGGAACCTGAGACTTCCAGTGAGAAAGGAGCAAATTATTGGCGCCAGTATCTTTCTACTGATTACCAACAAGACACGAAACAATGTATATAAGCGCGTAAAGAATATGGGCCGTAAATAATGTGAATGTGTAAAGAATATGAGTGAATAAAGATTGCACGGCGGTACGTCAAAGTACAAGACTCGTGGTACTTCATCTGAGAGATGAGAGGCTTGAGAAGGGCGCATTTTATACGAGAGGTGTTTGCTTCATTATAGGCAACAAATGGTACGTAGTTATTTTTAATGGAATTCTCTCTCTCTCTCTCTCTCTCTCTCTCTCTCTCTCTCTCTCTCTCTCTCTAAACAAGCCATATGTTAGTATGTGTCTTTTACCTTAACATGCGAAACACGTACAGGATGTTGTTGTTGAAATTTTTTTGAAGATGCTCGTTCAAGTCATCTTGAATAATCTTATTTTAGTCGTTGAGGTTCATATTGGATGACACCTTTTTTAAAAGACAGGAATTTGCACTTTATAGTTATTTGTAATGAACCTTGTGGCCCCAAAATGTAACTTTATGCTTAAATCGTTATTATATTTCCAGTATGGTATAATAGATGAAATCGAAAAAAGTCTTCATTTTCTAGTGTGAAGAATTGAGGTGCTGTTGGAGTATTTGATGCAGACCTTGCTGAATGGGGAAATTGCTGATGTTTCAAATTTGCCTTCCAATACATTCACCTCTCTCTCTCTCTCTCTCTCTCTCTCTCTCTCTCTCTCTCTCTCTCTCTACTCTCTCACACACACACACACACACACACACACACACACAAATAACCTCAATGAGAAGGCGCTCGAATGACCGGAGTCGTAGAATGACGTTGGCGAATGATTCCTATTATGTGTTCGTATAAATGAATTGAAAACACTCTTCGTTGTGAATGGAAAAAGTAAATTATGCTTTTTTTCATGCAAATTGAACTGTTTTATGTCTTTCTGGTGGCTGAATTATGACTGGTCCAGGGGAAAATAATGAATGGTGTATCTGCACATCTTGGTTAGCTGGTGGTTAACACGAAATTGTAAACAGAACCCATAATATGATATCTTTTAATTGATCATATTTTGCTGCACAGTAAATGTATGATTTAACTCTCCCAGGTGTCAGAGACCATTATGGACATACTAGTGGTGAAACTGGCTTTAGAAGTAAGTAGTGTATATTGTTCTATCGACTCGTCGCAAGTATTTGTTTACAAACAAATATATGTTCAGTATCATAGAAAGTCGGTAAAGACTGCGTTATCTCTTTGGTGACTCTTCCAACTTATCACCTTATCAACGACAGAAGTATTCCCCGGAAGGTGGTCGTTCGATCAGCCAAAATAAAAGAGCAGAGTTCTGGTGCTGTGGCGAACCTTGGCCAATCAATAATTACAAGGCCTTGTGAAATATTTTCAGTGGCCGTCTGTGTTTAGGTGAAGCCATGGCTAAAATTTGTATAAAATAATTAGATTGTGTAATGTAATGTGCAATAACGGTTTCGAAATTAGATATGCATTTTGTAACAAGTGCTTTGAAATAGCATGGATTGGTCATAGGACAAAACTTTTGCCTTGTTTCCCTTGTTGACTATTCGGGTGATTGTAATATAGAATGCATTTATTGATAAGACTGTTAACTAACACACACCGCCGCGCGAAAGAACAGGAAAATATGCGGATGAGATTTTCTGAGATTTGACTAAGAAACATGTTCGTAAAATCCTTGTAAAAAAACAATAAATTTCGCGGTTTCAAACTTTTTATGGATAGTTGCTGCTGTTTTTTTTTTTTTTTTACCTAACGTGAAATAACCCTTTTTGCTCTTATCCTTAAACATATTTAGTTTGATATTGATATTAATTTTAGCAAAGTTTAATAGAATTTAACTGGAATTAGCCAGATCACAATACCGTAAAAATAGTGAGTGTAAAAATCATATGACAAAGTATAGGTGACATTTTGTGGAAGAAAAGCGTTCAGTTTTTCTTCTGTTAACTTTTTAATGAAAACTTTTGTGGTTGTTATTGTTACTTTTCCTTTTTGTATGAGCGCAAATTCTGGTTTTTAGATATGTTGTAGGGGTTTCGTAGCGCATTCTTTTCAACTTCATAGCCTTTATGTTTTAGAAATACGTTCCCCTTTTGAAGTAAATTTCGGTCACAAGTAATATTTCCTTTAGCAGATAATAAGAAATATTGAGGCATTTATGAGTGATATATTGTTTTTGTGATGTATATGTAATTATTTGTTTTCACGTTAAGATGTACTTTATGCTCGGAACAGTAAGTTGCTGGATTTCGTTCGTGATGTTGTATTTACATGTAGTATGTTTTATAATTCATTATAGAGCATGAAAAATTTTCTCTGAGTGAAAAATCACGGGATGTGGAAACAACTAAATTTTCAGTTATATGCGAAAGTCATTCAGGATTTTGTATTTAATAGTTGAATGGAAGAGAATTTTGAATTATCTACTTTATTCATTTTTTGTCATTATCCTCATTATTAGCTACTTGCTAGATCATAGCAACTGGGTCTGTACTATGTTCTGGTCGTAATAGCATTTGTGGAATTTCTTGAGTTGTAAACGTGGCAAATCATGTGAACTTTCCCTTTTAATTTTGGACGAACTTTGAGCTTTAACTTGTTGCCTTTCCTTTTTTTCAGAAGGTACCTAGTTTATTGGTGTCCTTGTGCACTCAAGGCAAAAATAGTGAGTAATTTTTGTTTGTTCATTGTAAGCTACACAGTAATTCTCTCTCTCTCTCTCTCTCTCTCTCTCTCTCTCTCTCTCTCTCTCTCTCTCTCTCTCTCTCTCTCTCTCTCTCTCTTCTGAAAGGATCACTATGTCTCATTTCATATTATACGTTTGTGAAGTTTGTTTATAAAAAAAAATGAAAATCAGTCCTTACTTTGAATTTTGTTCAATTTAAGTTGCATACTATTTTCGTTGATTGTACTACTCGAATTGAATGATTATGTAAATGATTTCAATTTAAATGGACTGATACGTTTGAAAAAAATAATTTAGGTTTGATGTTAAATTCATAACGCTAAACCAAAGTAAGAAAACATTTAGGTGGAACTGATTTCGTTCTGGTCAAAGCAGCTAGATTTATAAGTTGGGGAAATAGTATACGTTTTAGATTTGTAACACCGGAAGTTAACAAAAAAAAACCTTTGATCTAATTACCTATCTGTCTGGTGCTTTGCGTGCATGAACTTATTTAAAATTTTAATTTCGGCCTGTAGGTATGTCCATGGCACGGTGTTATTATATATA
Organism: Macrobrachium nipponense; assembly: GCF_015104395.2. Lineage (NCBI taxonomy): Eukaryota > Metazoa > Arthropoda > Malacostraca > Decapoda > Palaemonidae > Macrobrachium > Macrobrachium nipponense. The sequence continues at coordinate 51,894,864 of NC_061107.1, read as the reverse complement.
TATATATTTAATAATATCTATCTATAATATATATTATATAATTATTTATTTATATATATCATGGCACTTTGTATTATATAATATATATATATATATATATATATATATATATATATATATATATAATATTTATTTATATTTATCAACAACTTTTTTCATAATGAAAGCATCAAGTTTAAATAAACCAAGACTTAAATTTAGAACATTTCTATTATTTGACTTGAAGGAACAAGATTCAATGATAATCCTTATAACTGTGTTATTACATGAGATTAAGGCTCTTGCTTGACTCCAGTTAATAGGATGGTCTAAATCTCTCATATGTACGAATAATGCATTCGATATTTGCCCAGTTCTCACAGAATATTGATGTTGTTTTAGACGTTGTGAAAGAGATTAACCGGTTTGTCCGTAATAGACTTTATCACACTTTTTGCAAGGAATTTCATATATGCAGCCTGGAAGATCATTAGGAGAATTTTTTATTATTAAACTCTTGACATTAATATTACTGAAAACAACATTTATGTTAAAAAACTTTAAAATTCTAGGAATATCTAAAAACCTTTCATCATAGGGTAATTTTAGAATGTTATGCTTACTAAATTCAAGTTTGTCATTAGTTGAATAAAATGTTTTTCTAGCTCTTTTCCATGCCACATCTATAAAAGTCCTTGGGTATTTAACTTTCAATGCAATATCATAAATAGTTTTAATTTCAGCGTCAATAAACTGCGGGCTACAGACACGTAAAGCCCTTAGGAACATCCCAGAAAAAATAGAGAATTTAACATTTTGATGATGATTGGAGTAGTAATGAACAAAAGAGGCAATGTTAGTTGATTTTCGAAAGACTGAAAAGGTGAAATTTCTATCATTTCTATGGACAGTTACATCAAGAAAATTCAAATTACAATTTCTTTCTTCCTCTACAGTAAATTTTATAGAAGGGATTAAATTATTGAGATTATTAAGGAATTCCTGGAGATTTTCGTGAACTGGCCAAATACAGAAGATATCATTTTCCTGTGGGATTCGCTTATTTATGAAGTCACGTGCATCTACAGTGATTTTTTAAGCATAATGGAAACCACACGCAACTTCTACGCCTTTTTTTTGAATTTTCCGAGCCTTGTTCTATTCGTGACATCCTTCTGTAATGCTCTTATTATCTCTCACAAACTGTAACTCCGACTCAACTTTCTACGGAAGTGTATGAACGAGCAAGTGATGCCCAAGTCGATTTTACCAGTGAGAATTCTTCGTTTAGCAGAGCGACCTTTCGACGAGTTTCAACGCATCATACTTCAGAAACACATCGACATCACAAAAGTGGAAGTAGATGATGCGTTTCGTACACTTAGAAGCAGACGGTATGGCTTTAATCAGACGGTTGCTGTCGATTGGAAGAATCGGATGCTGGATTATTGCTACGGAAAATTGAGAAAGTGCTGCAACCGTCTTGAAAGGAAGCTTCAAGTCAAGCTGAAAAATCTTATCGCTGAAAGCGACTGGACTAAGCATGCCAACGTGGACTTCATGATTAATTTATCAGACAAACCAGTGGATAGTGCTACGACAGCGGCTTTGGGATATGGGTTAAGCTTTGGTGTATTTAATGGTAACCTGGACTGTGTCGACATCTCTAAATCCTTTTGTTATTTAGAAAAATTTAATCAAAACCTATGCCCTGAGGATGTGAATATTTGTAAAGGTATTGTGTATGGTGCTGTGAGTAAACCTTCTCCCCCTAATGTACCCGTGAGATTTCTCCAGGCTTTTAAGAAAATTAAAGAAGACGAAACAGTGAAAGTGACAAAAGCAGATAAATCTAATGCAGTGGTAATAATGAATAAAAATGACTATATAAGTAAATAATGACATTGCTAAATGATACTGATACTTATACGAAACTGAGGTCTGACCCTACACAGTCAGTGAACTCCCATTTTAATAAACAAATTAAAGCCATTTTGAAGGGCTTTGACCATTTAATTATACAGTTTACACCGCAATGCGCCTCCCTACCTTATATGTATGGTTTAGTCAAGACACATAAAATCAATAACCCTATCAGACCAATCATTAGTTCAGTGGGCTCAGTTACGTATAATTTATCTAAATGGCTTGAAAAATTCTTAATCCTTTGGTAGGAAACATTTCTAACACGAATGTTAAAAACAATGTTGATTTTATAAACAAATTGAGTAGTTTAAATTTGAATTTTGATTTAATATGGTTAGTTTTGATGTTGTCGCTTTATTTGCAAAAGTGCCTGTAGATGACTTACTTGAATATTTGGAAGAGGAATTAGAACGTCATGACATTCCCTTAAGTGTAGCAAACCTCATTAGTCTCATAAGGTTATGTATCAA